>NC_135331.1:175920211-176147083 GCF_023851605.1 Tamandua tetradactyla
GTGAGTGGAAAAGTATTTGCAAAGTCCCTTTGGGGAATGGTGAGAATGGGGAGAAATCCAACTTCCTCAAGTTGAATTCTTGAAATTCTCACAAGCAGTGTGGACAACCAAAGCTAGAGGCTGAGCCCCCAGTCTTGGGGTTTGTGCATATGAAACAACCCCACAAAGGATAGGTCAAGTCTACTTGAAATTTAGGCCTAACAGTCACCCGTAAGAGAGCCTATTTTGCTGCTCAGATGTGGCCTCTCTCTCCAGCCAACACAACAAGCAAACTTACCACCCTCCCCCTTTCTACGTGGGACATGACTCCCAGGGGTGTGGACCTTCCTGGCAACGCGGGACAGAAAACCTAGAATGAGCTGAGATTCAGCATCAAGGGATTAAGAAAAACCCTAGAATGGGTTGAGACTCAGCATCAAGGGATTGAGAAAACCTTCTCAACCTAAAGGGGAAAGAGTGAAATATGACAAAGTGTCGATGGCTGAGAGATTCCAAACGGAGTCTAGAGGTTATCCTGGAGGTTATTCTTATGCATTAAATAGATATCAGCTTGTTATTCAAGATGTAATGGAAATGCTGGAGGGAATTGCCTGAAAATGTAGAGCTGTGTTCTGGTAGCCATGTCTCTTGATGTTGATTGACAAATGATATAGCTTTCACAATGTGACTGTGTGACTGTGAAAACCTTGTGTCTGATGCTCCTTTTATCTACCTTGTTAACAGACAAGTAGAACATATGGAATAAAAATAAATAATAGGGAGAACAAATGTTAAAATAAATTTAGTTTGAAATGCTAGTGATCAATGAAAGGGAGGGGTAAGGTGTATGGTATGTATAATCTTGTTTTTTTCTGTTTTTGTTTTATTTCCTTGTCTGTTGTCTTTTTATTTCTTTTCTGTACTGATGCAAATGTTCTAAGAAATGATGAATATGCAACTAAGTGCTGATATTGTGAATTACTGATTATATATGTAGAACGGAATGATCACCTGGTAATGTTTAGTTTGTTGTTAATTTTTTAATTAATAAATAAATTAAAAAACATATGGCAAGTTATCTGAAGCATAATTTATTCTTATTTATTAATGAATTTTAATCATTTACATTGCATAAGAGACACAAATTAATATGCATTTTAAAATATGCCTTCTGGGTAATCGATTTTTTTCTTTATTAGACATGTGTTTACCGAATGATCAGGCTTAAAATATAAGATCCCATATACTACCCTTTTATTAACAACTTGTATTGGTGTGGAATGTTTTGTTACAATTGATGAGAGCACATTTTTATAACTGTACTATTAACTATGTTCCATGTTTTACCTTGGGTTCACTGTGTATGAGTAAGAGATTTTTATATGTTTCTTTTGGACTGCGATTCCAATTCTACTGCTCACTTAGGTCCCAGGTGAAATCCAAGGGGAAATCTTTCATGTTCCTTTGAAATATCTTGTCAAATCTTTCATTCTGCTCCACAGTCAAGTGACGTTTCCAGTCTCCAACAGTACCTAGTGGGACAAGCAATGAACAGCACCTGGGTGAGGAAGTGGCATAATCAGGGCAACGGTTCCCCCCAAACCACTTTCACATTTCCTCTGAGCCCTGCTAGATATCTGTATTAGTTTACCATGGGGTTTGACACCTCGCCTTTCCTTATTCGGGGTATTGATGAGACAAACTTAAGAATGCTGTAATACAGTAAATGTAATTGTAGTCTATTTCTCTAACTGTTAAATGTTTATTCAAAACCATTCAATCATAACCTTTCTTAAGAAAAACTCTAAAATATACAGAAATTAGAATTTTAAAATATATTTCACTATGTGCCAAGCAATAAACTAAGCAAAATACATACATCATATAATTCTTAATAAAAACCTAGAAGTGTATATTTTTCACACGTTAACTTAAAAAGATGAGGCCCAAAAATTTTTCAAGAAATGAATTAAAAATATATAGGGTTGGGCAGGCCACGGTCGCTCAGCAGGCAGAGTTCCTACCTGCCATGCCGGAGACCCGGGTTTGATTCCCGGTGCCTGCACATGCAAAAAAAAAAAAAAATATATATATATATATATATATATATATATATATATATACACACATATATAGGGTGCCCAGAGCTGCCATTGTTGACATTTTACCTTGTAGAAGTTAAAGTCATCCTTAACCTATTTCTTTAGGAAAACTAATAATTTGGCATTTTCAGGTATGACATTTTCTTTTGTAAACTTAATTATTGGCATACAAAGCAAATAGCAAGCTACTATGGATGTTAGATTTTCTTCATACTTGATCTAGTTGAGTAATGAGAAGTCAGAGTTGCTGATAAATGGAACAAAGTGAAAAAGAACAATTTTTTAAATACCAATATTAGGCTCAATCTTAATAAGATCCTTACATAATTAAGTATAAATCATTGACCATCATCATATGAATAAGTTTGAAAATAAGATATAAAAAATGTGTAAGTATAAATTATGAATTGGTATGGTGTACCTTAAAATTATAAAAAGAAAAAGAAGTTTTTAAGCATAAAGGATATTAGGAGGAAATTATATTCATTCTTAACCACAGCTACTGGAACATAATAGTTGCACACACAAAAAAACTGATTGTGAATGTTGAATAATTGAATGCTTACCAGATTGGGTTAAATGAGGTAACACTCTACTTCTTATAATGAAGAAATATGAATATAGCAATAATCCAGTTCCCTCACCCACATGAAAACAAATATAAAATTTACCTCCTAGAATATTCTAGGAGGAATAAAGGAAAACAAGAATTGGAAGTCTCCTATCCATGTATCGCCATTGCCTTCAGACAAAATTTTGCTAAGAAATGGAAAAGGATGACATTGCCTAGAAGGAAAGAATCTAATATTTATTAGACAGACTAAAGTGTCAGTCTCTGAACTGAAGCAGATACTCTGCAGACCCATTTTTGGTTAGAAGCTAGATTCTCTCTAGGGCCCAAATGGTAGTAAGAATTTGAGAGAACTGTTGGGTACATCTCTAAATCCCATAAATTTTTGCTGGTATAAATCAGTAAGTCTCACCTCTGCGCATGAAATGTCCATCATTGTTTCGTGCCCCAATTTCTTCTCTTAGAATAGTATTATAGTTTGCTTGTGGGTCATCTTTCATGTTCTGAAAGGTGGCCTGTCTGACAACTGTATCCAAGTCCTCTTCACTCAGTTCTTTCCCAAGAAAACTGCAGAGTTTTGCCACAGAACTTTTGAGATCCTGAAAGGAATTGTGGAGATGGAAGTCTATTCCATTTACAAGGAATGTATGAGTTATGGCCTAATACCTTCCTCATGTTTTAAAAAACGAATGGTGCTTGGATTCATTCTAAGTCTAAAATTTGACAAGTATACATTACTTCTTAATCCGTCTTTGAAAATGAGTGCTTTGGTTGTCAGCCTAGTTAGAGCTTCCTATTGTTTACTTTTATAAGATCAACTCAGTTACATTCATTCATTCAACCAACATCTTGGGAATAAATTCCATGTTTCAGAGACTATGGTAGGTGATGGGGAAGTTAAAGCAAACAATACATTACTATTACAATTATTACAATTATTACAATTTAATGACAAAAAGAGTAAAGCAAATAAGTCCAAAAAAGTCCAAGAGCGTCTCAAGCTTGGCCTACTAAAACAATTGCCACTTTCCACTATTAACGTAGTGTCTGTACTGAAACCAGAACAACGTAAGCAAAATTAAAATTTGATGTCATTCCCTATTAAAAACCAATTTGTAGCTTCTCATTACTCTTTGGACAAAAGCCCACCTTTTTATCACTGCCAGCAGGGCTTGTGTGGTCACTTCCTGCCACCTTTCCAGGCTTCTCATGTTCCCCTCCCCCATGCTTCCTAGTTTCTACCATTCCCTCACCTGCTTCTAGTTCTGAGGAAATGCACAGAACAGTCTTTTGCTCACTTCTTACCTGGCCAGCTGCTTCTCCTCCTTCAAATCTCAGCTCCATGCTATCTCCTTAATGAAAATTTCTGACTGCACATAAGGTCTCATGCCCACATACCATTCCTCTAGCTGTGTAATGCTTGTGATTAACGTGTCTTCCCCACTGTGCCTGATGGAAAGACAGTGTCTTTTTTGGATTACAGTTGCATTCCTAGGACACAACACAGCTAGTGTTTTACCCATGGTGGCATTCAATAAATAAAGACTTATTTTACATAATGATTTTACTTATCTTTTCCCCATAAAAGCTCTTGAAATGTTACAGCAATTCTGTAATGACTTTCCCCCTTTTAAAAAAATGTATGAAGCATTTTTCACCCAAAACTAAATAAGTATACCAAGAAAATAATATTTTGAAATTAGTTTCAGGCAAAGATATACTTATCAATTTATTTACAACAACAGCTTCTAGTCAGAGAATATTTTATGGAAAACATTTGACCAGCGCATAACATTTAGATGAACCCAATTATTTTGTTTTAGGATGAACAGGTAGCATCTTCTCTGACTCTTCAGTCTGCTCTATATGTGAAGTTTTTAACTACAGTTTCAGTGCAGGATTGCCATTAGTCCCCCAAAAGTTGAAAAAATGAGGAAAAAATTAAACAGACCACAGAATGTACCTTTCAGAAAATGAGCCTCATACCCTCCTTCTCCACTCAATACCAAGTCTTTTCTTGTTCCTTTTCTGAGCAAAATGAATCTTTCTTATAGTTTATGTACAAAATATTTACTTTCGAATTATTGTTACTTTTCTTTTATATGCTTTCATTATTCATCTGATACATTTTTCGACTTTGAACATTGTTTGAGTATCTTGAATTGATATAGAACATATAATTATCCCATGAAAATGAATGGAAATAAAATAAAAATTAAATTAATGCAGACAATTTTCATTTAATCTTTTTTCTTTAGCTGCAAAGCTTTTAGGAATAATTAAAGCATTACACTAGGGGTAGGTCCATTGACTAAATTCAATAATAAGTAAATACTATAGAATAGGCAATCACAGTACTTTATTTTTCTTTTTTATTTCTTCCCACAGCAAATACACTTACAAACAATCCATAACTAAAGAAACAAATTCTAAGCCTCATCCAAAAGAATGCTTAATGAATCTATATACTTTTTAAAAGCTCCATCTTTGAAGAAAACAGAAGAATTCAAATTTTCAATTTTGAAAGTGGCTTTCTGAATTTCAGTGTTAAAAAGAAGTAATATAATTGTCTTTAAATGGTATTAGGATTAAAATCTTTGATCCCATGGAAGAGAGTCAGTTTGTCCATCCTCGATGCTGTGGATATAATGGTGAATAGGACAGACAAACAGTCTTTCTACTGCCCTTATGGCAACTCATAGTTTAAGGAGCGCTTTCAACGCCTTTTATATCCTGATGTTACTTGAGTATATTTATTCAACTGGACTTCTTCCCTAATCCACACCTATTTGTCTAATTGGCATCTCTAAGTAAACAACCAAATAAATACATGAAGAAATTAACTCTGATGGTCATGAGTATGGTGAAGAAATTAAAGGAGTGTGATGTGGTAGTGCGCCAGGAGGCAGGGCATACCCCAGAAGGCTCAGGAGGGGACTAGAATGGCAAGGGACAGCCAGGTGAATAGCCTGGAGAATTATGATCAGGGCAAAGCACAGCAAGTTCTGAGGGGGAAAGAAGTTGAAGTGTGCAAGCAACTCAAAGAAAATCAGCATATCTGAACTATAACACACAAAGGGCACGATATGAGATACGAAGGAAGTGATAGGCAAGGGACATGCAAAAATCAAGAGGTCCAGACTGGAGAGGGTGTTGGCTTTTACAAAATGGTAGAAATGGGGTGAAAAGGATGTGGTAGTCCTTCTGGAGGGAAAACGGACAGAATGTTACTGTTAGGCTGAATGTGAGGGCTAAGGGAAAAGGAAGAATTGAGAGTTGTTGTTTTTTTTTTTTTTTGGCATGAGTTTCTTGTTCCGAGACTGAGGAGGAGCTACCACTGAGAGCACATCCAGAATAACAGTGGAGAAGGATGTCAGATGGTATTGGACTGACAGAAAGGTCAAGGGCAGGTAACTCCTTAGAGCAGCAGTTCTCAAAGTGGTCCACAGAAACCGGGAGGCCCTGAGACTCTTTTTAGGGAGTACAAGAAGTTAAAACTAATTTCACAATAATACTAAGATATCGTGTGCCTTTACTGCTATATTGACATTAGCTATTTGTTCAAGAACAATGGTGGATGAAACTGCTGTTGCCTTAGAACTGATCAAGGCAGGAGCACCAAACTGTACTAGTGATTCCTGTATTCTTCACCATCACACGTAGAAAAAAGAAAAAAATGCCGGTTTCACCTAAGGATATCTTTGAAGACACATGCAAAACTGTTACCTTTGCCAGGAACAAAAGAGAAAATACTGTATGGTCTCATTTAGAAAATACTTATAAGAAAAACGGGCCTAGATTGTAAGCTCTTATAGCAGTTACATTGAGTTTGGAGCTGTTAATTGTTATATCTAGATTTTGAGAGGCTGTGCTATACATGTATAACCTGGTATTTCCCTGGAACTTGAGGTACCTGTGTGTCACCTAAGGCTCAGAGTAGGAGTTCTGCAGTTCTGAAGGTCAGCATTGCCACATATAATAGCTGTTAGAGGAATTGAAAAAGAAATCAGGCTTCAATTAATGATAAGAATGAAGCCGATCAGGTCAGGACAAAGGTAAATCAGAATGCAGGGATAACGATGACATCCTCTGCATTTTAGAACTTCGTCTACTCTATGAGACCAAAGGAAGAGAAGTTTATTTAGCCCCAAACCTTAATTTTATGTAGCACATAATCGAATTTAACCAGTCTGAGTAGATCATTTAAACAACCCAAACACAGGGAGCCCAGAACGGGAATGAGGGCTTGTAATCCTGTATAGTTTAATGAAATACCCGGAAACATCCCAGGGTATGTTAAGCAGATAATTAAAATGTATCAGCAAAGTCCCTTGAGGAATGGGAGATAAAATCTGGGAGTATTAAGTTTTACCACTAAGGAAACCTCTGATACTTTTCAAGCCTTGGGGTCCTCCAGGTTATTGGGCCAAGCCCTTGATCTTGAGGCTTGCTCTTGTGAAGCTTATTTGTATAGCAGAGAAGCTAAATCTCCCTGTGACTGTGCCTGGAAGTTACTTCCCAAGGACCTTTTTTGTGGCTAGATGTGGCCTCTCTCTAAGCCCAACTCTGCAAGTAAAATCATTACCCTCCCTCTACAAGGGATATGACATCCAGGGGAAAGTGTCCCTGATAATGTGGGACATGATTCCCAGGGAGAGGCCTGGCCCTGGCACTGTGGGGTCAACAACACCTTCCTGACCAAAAGGGGAAAAGAATTGTTACGAGGAAGGTATCAGTGGCCAAGAGAATTCAAATAAAGATGAGAGGCTACTCTGGAGGCTACTCTTAGGCAAGCTTCAACTAAATATTGCTATTTATCACGGTTTGCCAAACCCCAATAAAGCCATTCCTGCCAACCCTAAAGAACACCTAGGGCTTTATCAGAGATTCTACAAAGGTTCCATTCACGATGATCACTTTCTAGAAACCTATAACCTCCAGATGGGTTCCTAAGCCAGATAAGTCCTGAAACCCAGGGGGGTCAGCCTTTCCAGAACATCAGCTAGTTCCACCCCCCTACCCATATTATTGACAGTGCCTTCCAACATGAAAAACTTAGAATGGGCATAGCCCAAATACCCCTAAAGACTGGAAGAAATATATAAGGAGAAGTTGGAGTTATAAAAGAGAATTCAGATTTAACAAATGAGTAGGACTGCTGAATCATTATATTCTTATTTATTTTAATCTCCAGTGTATTGGAGCAACCAGAAGTAAAAACCTAAAATTGTGGAACTGTAACCTATACCAAACTCAGAAATCTGTTCTGTAACTAATTGTTCAGGTGTGCTTTGAAATTTATTGCCTTTTTGCATATATGTTATTTTTCCAATAAAAAACAGAAAAAAAATTATTAACTTTATTAACTCTTGACCCACGGAAAAAAATAATAATTACAATACACGGGGGAGTTACAAAACTCAGACCAAGAAACACAATGCACAATGACAGTTCATAGGAAAGAGAGATCAATTTCCCTTTGCAGTGGCTAGAACAACTTTCAAGTGAAAGAAATGTCCCTGGAGAAGCATGAGAATGCCTTTCTAAGTGTAAAAGTGAGTTCCAAATTACAGAAGCTTGAAATGCCTTCCATTTCATGGGAAATTGGACTCATAAGAAATGGAGCAGGAGATGCAGACTGGAAACTGAGGATAAAGGGCCTTGCAGAGTGTGCCGAGTATCTTTGTTTTCATGCTTATAGGGGATAGTCAAAGAATATTGAGTGTGAGGGCATGCTGAAAATAATAGGACCGTAGTTATCAAATTATTTTTACAAATAACTCTTATGTCAATGCCAAGCACATAATCAAGATAGCCAAGATGAAGAGATGAGACAATGTGACCAAAAACCAACAGAAATAAAGACAACAGAAACACAGTAAAAGAAGCAACAGAACTAAGAATTCGCAGAAATAATATAAAAACAATTATGCTACTATGTTCAATGCAAAGCTCCAAAAACATTTTGAAAAGAGCTAGAAACCATACAAAAAAACATAGCAGATTCAAAATGGATCCCAATACATGAATGAAAACTCAATTGAGATAATGAGAACCGAAGGAAAAATTCATAACGATGCAACATGGAAAAACAAAACAGAGGTGAGTGTCCTCTAACAACCATTACTGCTTATAAGATAGCTGTAAGACTTTTCAATGTCTCTAAAGTTCTCCACTTAGGATGGTTCTTCAGTGTATAAACATTTCCCAATTCTATCACCTATCACTGCCCATAATCTGATTATGTCCCACAAAATAATAAACTCTTCCAGTAAGATAAAGAATTCCTTTCTTATTTTCCACCTTAGTAGTTCAGTCTCCAAAATCTATTCTAGGAAGGAATACAGCTATATAAAATTTCTCCCTGAAAACTTCAGCCAATTATGATATATCAAGGAAAAGATCATAGCCAGAAAAAGATTGCATTTCTCAGTATAATGCAAATGTAAAAAATCATCATGGTGATGAATATACAACCATGTATTGATATTGTGAGCCACTGATTGTATACTATGTATGGAATGTATGTGTGTGAAGATTTGTTAAAAGAAATTTATATTTTTAATTTCTTACTGTATTTTGCTTTCCCCAATGATGTGGCAGTAAGCAGCATCTCATTTCTCATCAGGTAAATAAAAATATAGGGATTAAAGATTTTAAATTTTTAAATAAAACACATCAGAAAACTCATTAAAATATGTGATTAAAATATTATTATAAAGTGAACACCCAAGACTTTGACATGCAAATCAAGAAATTAAAACGTCAGCATTCCAGAAACCCCCAAACAATGCCCTTTCTTGTTCATAAAACTTTTCCTCCCCTCAAAGATAAACACTGTCTTTGCATTTTATGATAATTAATCTTGTGCTTTTATTTTTAATTTTAACAACTTACTACTAAGCCCTCAACGGCATAATTTAGTTCTGAGTTAATACATTATATAAATGGAAAACCCAGTGTTTATTTTTGCTTCTAGATATTTTAATAAAAAATATGACTGAGAGGTTCACCATCGTTTTCACATATATTGGTAATTTGTTTTATTTTAATGCCATGTGGTATTCCAATGTACGAATGTACCAAGTTAACTCACCACTTCTATCACAACTGAGAAAGAAGACTTTTCAAGTTTTAAGCCATTATATACACTGCTAGTGTAAGCATTCTTGTACACACCCCCTGATGCATGTGTGCCTACATTTTATAGGTCTACCTACATATGAATTGCTGTTTTTTTTGGATGGGTGTATCTTTGAATTGATAAAAGTAGCACTTCAGAGTGGCATCATTGAAATTAAATGACAACATTCTACTACATTTAAGATAAATAAAAAACATTGGAAAAAATCAGCAGATTCCCTTCCCCCAAGTAATATTGCTGGACACATGGGACAAGACAGTATAAATAGGCTCTGCTTGGTCCTATGGTCCTGGGGATATTTTTACCTACAAGTCAGTGAGAAATATGCATAATCTTCTGTGATACTGTTTGTGTGCTTGGGTTTTTCTGGTAGAATAACCATTGGAGAACCAGATATACAACAGTATCAGGCATAATTGCCATGAAATCTTGAAGTTAAGTAGCAGACAAGGGCAGTGTGGAGGGGATGCTCTGAGGGCAAGTTGCCATCTTCCCATTTCACTCAGAATAAACCCTGTGCTCAGGATCCTGTTAGCCTGGCTTCTAGGATGGGATGATAAGTACCTGCTGACTCCCTTCTCAGGAGTGCCTGGAGGTACTCCACAGCTGATGGTGGATGGCCAGCATATTCCCTCCAGCTTTGACCCAAACATATGTTACCATTTACTGAAGACATTTCAAGGCAACCAGCTCAGCCGGCTGTTATATCTGTTCCTGGTGGGGAGGGAGCAGCATCCCTCCACTATGGCACAAGCCCAAGGGGTGCATAAATCATCTATCTCCCTGGATTGAGTAGTGCTGTCCTTGGAGGACCAATACCCACTAGTGAAGACAAACTTGTCTGTCTCTTCTTGTGTGAGTAAATGTCTTACTACCCATTGCCTGTGGAGTTAGGCTTTGGCTGCTGACCCCAACACCTGCAAACCATGGAGTGGGCTGGGGCACTGGGACTGCTCTTCTTCCTGACAGGTTTTGTTAAGCTCTTTGCCAACCTTCATTCAGTGAGATCCCCTCCCCTGGAGGTGGTAATGGTGCCTCTTTCCTGTATCTGTTTGGCACAGTGAGCACAGAGCCTACAGTTTTACAAGAAGATCCTCAAATTTATTGGAACAGTGACAGATGCCTAATTGCTACAGACCTGGGGTCATTAGAAAGAGTTTTAAAAGCAGAAAAACTTGAGTTGAGACCAAGAATCTATCTTCTTTGAAGAGATTTAAACAATCTCTCTTCTTGATGTATTGTAAAAAAAAATCTTTGAATGGCAGGAGAAAAATTAGGTCAAAATAATGAAACTGTGGGATATTTGGTAGAAGAAGAAAATTGATATTAATGATGGAAAATACAGAACCGATAAATGTTGGGACTTTTGTGTAGTTTATTCTGTGGTGTCTGTGTCCAAATTTTCAGTAAATTCTATTGTTCATGAATGCCTCTGTGTGAATACAGAAATTATTATGGAGGAATTAAAATATACAATAGGGGGAGAACAGATTTGCATTTTGAGATGAATCTTTCAGGTTGAAGAATGAGGATTAAATGGACTGAGGTGAGGTTGGAGACAGGTAAACTGATTAGGCAGGTGCTGTAGACATTTAGCAAGAGATAACAGTGACCTGGCTGCAAAGCTAGATATATATGAGGTAACAAAGGCAGGAGAGTTAGAAGAGCATTCCAAGCCAAGGCAACAATATGGAAATTCCCTAGGACAAGAAATTTCTAGAGAAATTCCCCAGTGAAGGGGATAAATGGATCGAGATTGTTTTCCACAAAGGTTTCAGAGGTGGAAGTAGTAATGACTCATTGCTTTGGTGACTAAGTGAAGCTGCTAAGGAGGAGGAGTCATCAAAGATGAAATTTGTTTTCTGACTTGACGTCTTAAATACTGGGCAAACATAGGAAGCGAAGCAGCTTCTTCAGGGAAGAGGATGAATTTTTTATTGAAGTCTCAATATTAAATAAAGGATTAACTAGCAGAAGGCAATTATATGCATGCGTCAAGGATCTGGGCTGATTATGTAGATTTGGAATACACCAGATTATTCCCTCAACTCACTCTCATTGGACTTACTATGTGTCACACTAAACTCTCATTTTTACTTGACTTCTCAGCAGCCTTAGAAATATCATCCATTCCCTGTTTCTCGATACTGTTTTGAGTTCCATGTCTCCATATTGCTCATTCGTTTGCACTTCTCTGATTGCTCCTTTTCTGTTTGTAAGGTAGACCCATCCCTCAATACAAATTTGAGATGCCAAAATCTCTGAGCAGCTTATTCCAATTCTTCAGTACTTCTCACTCTTCGTTCCAACATCGCCTCTATTTTATCCATGTTCATGGTTTCAATTATATACTACTCAGCAATGATGCCCAAATTAATATCTTCAGTCCAGACCTCTTCATTCCTTTAAACCTGTATTTTACACTCATTCCTCACTATGTACATTTAAATACTTCCAAGTCACTTAATGTCCACCTGTCAAAACTAAATTTAGAATTTTTCTCTATGTAAACTTAACCTTCTTCAATGCTCCCTAAACAACTTCATGTAAAGCACCATCTATGCAAATACATCAGTCAAAAATATGGGATGTCTCCTTGCTGCTTTCTTTCTCTTTTTTCCCTAAATATAATTCCTTTCCTTTTTATCTCCTAATTATGTCTTAAAACTTGCATTCTTCAGATCCCAGTAATGCCACTCTAATCCAATGCATGACTGGTTTTCATTGAATTTACACTTCTATCTGCTCTGCCCATATTTATTATCATCACATTTGCACCCACTAAAAGGAATGATATTAAAAAATATTAATTCTATAATATTGCAACCCTTCTATAATTCCTAAAGGGTTCCTTACCACTTTTAGAATTAAAAAAATCACTGCCCTTAAAACAGCCTCTAGACTTTGTACAGTCTGGCTCCTACACACCTCTCTATCTTCATCTTTCACCATTGTGAGGCACTGCCTTCTGATCCACAAAGGAGGAAAATTCCTGCTGTAGGGAATTTCCATATTGTTGCCTTGGCTTGGAATGCTCTTCTATCTCTCCTGTCTTTGTTACCTCATATATATCTAGCTTTGCAGTTCCCATGATACTTCTTCTGGAAAAATGTCTTCCATCACACTTGACTACATCCAATCCCCTTGATACATATAGTGACATCATGCCTGCACTTTTCTTTATAACATTAACAACTGTTTTGAATTAAATAACATGCTTGATGAACACTTGTCTTCCCTGTTGGGTTATGAACTGTATGAATTAGAGGCTTGTTCTCTTTTTCTAATGATGTTGTACCTGTCATGTATTAAGCATTCAATATTTAAAAATACAGGGATGAATAAATGATGTATGTGGAAATCAACTTGTTAATTAGATCACAGAATAGAGACCTTTAAATATATTCTGTATGGTTTACACAATATTTTAAATAGCTTTGATCTGATGCCCAATATTTAAAAATTAAGTGATTTCACAAGAAATCTGTTTCAAATTTCTCTTAAAAATAGGAAGAGCTTGCATCCCAGGGCACAAATTCTCATCTGGTGACAAGGAGCCATGTCTTGGCAGTGGCTTCTCACCCCAGTGCTACACAGGACCTCCTCTTTATTTATGTCTGGCTGCTCTGGACATCTGGGTTTACCTCTATTGCTGCAGGAGGATCCAAGAGAAAAAAATCATAAAAGAAGATTGTGTATCATGAGAGGAGGCCTGGAGGAGAGCCCTGAGCAGGATGGTGATTAAGAAGTGGACAAGAAATTAGAGGACCAGAAAGAAGCCGGAGTAGGAGTGTTTACGTGTGAAGGGGAACAAGACCGGAGAATGTGGTTCACATTAATCGAGAGTAGAAAGGATTTTAAGGAAATAATCACGTTTAAAAATAAACTCATCTTACCTTCTTCATATCTTCATACTTCATGAACAGAATGTTGAAGTCATGTTTGTGCTCATACCATCCTCTGATGTGATCAAACCAACGGCTTCCTACCACTGTGGGAAAAATTAATAAATGATGAGGTACAGATGTTACAGTTATTGTGCAATAACTTTTCCTTTCTTTTCTTTTACAGAAGCCTCAAAAAGGAAAAATTAAGTCTCCAATACTGGACATCCATCCCTTTTTAATGGTTAGTGCCTGGAAAACAATTTCCTGATTTTTATAGGAGTAAGTTACTCTGTATGTAGGAAAGCAGCAATACAGAGATAAGGAAAACATAGATCAGATTTTGAAGATTTCTTTAAGCTAACATCTTTCCTTCTTTTATTTCCTCCACCTGAAAACATGAATCTATTTTTCCTCTTAGTCTCTATTCTAAAATCTCTGCATAGCAATACTACCAACAAAAGGACAGTAACTACTATTGTCCTCTAAATGAGTGAGAACCCCAGGTGCACACTCCACGCGCCTCTTGCACCAACCCACCCTCCTCGGTGGTGAAATGAGAAGTTCCACAGCCACTTTATAAGGTCTACCACAGGCCCATAGCAGGGCACACTACCTACACCCACCATGAAGATTAGCTGTTCTGGAACATATGGAGATATTGACCTAGATCGTCTGAATGACTAGAATTTTATGATTCTTTTATAGTCTGGTGAAAATATTTCTGAAAAAAACAAACAAACAAACAAAAACCAACTTTGCAACCTTGTCAACCCCTAAAGTGGTCCTGGCAAGAGCAGAAAGATCTTTGGGTGGCAGAATAAATTCATGGATAATAACAACCACTCATCTGCATCCCACCCTCTATCTCCCCTCTCCATCTCTTCCAAATGTGTTCAGTACACTTGAGAATTTGGTTAAATGGTAACATTATCTCTTAAATATATTGCTTGTTAAATAAATTCATAGTTACCTTTTCCATCTAGAAATTGTTTCATGAATTGTTCTAAATTGTCTGAAGCTTGTAATCGAACCACCAAATTTGAAAAATGATAATATGAGACCAAAATGTCCTTAGGGTTTCTGTAGATGTAAACAATCTGCAGGGAGAATAAAGGAGTAGTTTTAACAATTTTTGGTTATCCTCCCGGATTTTTTAACACCTGAATAATATTACATTACATGAATGAAACTTATCTACTATCCATGGAATTTAGGTTGTTAACAAGATTTTGCTCTTACAAAGAGCATTGTAATCATAACTTTATTCACATGGCATTTCACATTTCCAATAGCAACTTAGATGAATTTCTAGAAGTGAAATTAATCACTTGTAAAATTGATAAATTTTACAAATTACCTTCCATAGAAAAGAAGCAGTGTTAATTTACCCTCATGAGAATAGTGTGATATTCAGTTTATCCTCAAGATGCCATTGGATATCAGTGAGAAATGGGGAAAGTATTCAACAGATGGTGTTTGGGCAAATGGTCATATACAAGGAAAAAAAGTGAAACCGGATCTCTATTGCACATCATATTTAAGGATTAAGGGTTGATGTACGACAGCAAGACTTTGGCATTTAAAAATATTTTGTATATTTGATTCCCAGTACATACTTATGCAAAAAAAAAAGATATATATGTATATATATATATATATATATATATATATATACATATATAGTATATTTCTGTTCTTGAATCAGGGAAGGATTTCTTAAAGAAGAAAAAATCATTTAAACTAAAAATTGATAAATTCGTCTGCATTAAAATTCAGAATGATATCCACCAAAATATACCATAAAGAAAGTTACAAAAAAGCAGCAAAATGTAGAGAAAAAACACGTGTAACAAATTATATATGTAAAACAAATCAACAATAAAAAGAAAAACAATAGAAAATGAATCAAAAGTCACAGTTCTTTTTCACTGAAGAAGATGTAATTATGACCAATAAGCATATGAAAAAGTGCTTAATCTCATTACTAATTAGGGTAATGCAAACTGAGACCAGTTTAACTATCATTTTATAATGACCAGACTGACAAAAATTAGGAAATCTGTGAAGAAAAAGCCCTGTAGGGTGAGGAACAATAAGCAGTAATATGTTACTGGTTAGAGCATAAACTGGTATGACTGTCTTCTTACAAAAATCATGCTATAAGTTTTAATATTATTGTTTTCTATGGTTTTTTAATTATATTCTTGGATGTGTATCGTAGGAAAGCTCGTGCAGTGCAGCTGTGTACTAGGTACATGTTTAAGAATGTCCACGCAGAATATGTCTTAATAGCAAAATATTCAGTGAAGGAAAGCATAAAAGTGATAAAATTATGGAGCTTGTAAAAGTATACAGCAGTGAAGATAGTATTGAAAATCACAAACAAAGAAAATCTCAGAAAATGGAGAACAAGTGACAATAAAAATATAAAATTAAATAAAATAAGGTCCAATGATTCAAAATGACAACCAATACTTTTTTGCAACGTCCAACAGAACAGGAAGTTTTGTAAACTGAGTGACATAACAGAGTTACTTTGACAGCACAATCTGGTGAGTTTAAAGATTTTGACATAGTACCAATCACAGTAGACTTATACATGCCTAACTTCAGATAAAAGGATAAAAGGAAATGAATAACTTGAGGAACAAAATTAATTTCATATATCTGTGCATTTGTACCCTATGAAGAGTATATACATAACTTTGTTATCTAGTCATGGAACATGTTGGGAAATTGATCATGTTATTGGCCACAAAACTTCTGTATAAATGCCCCAAATTAGAACTCCTGCAACACTGTTATTTAATGATAGTGCCATAATACTAAAATCAGCATTGAAGAAGTTAAAATAAAATTATGTAAACACTTGGAAACAAAAAGTGTTCAAAATAACTTGGACAAATTAGAAAATTAAGACTGAGATTATATATTATTTAGATATTAACAAACTATATCTAAAATAGATTCCAAAGGCTATCCATAATTTAAAATGTTAATATTTCTAAAATAAGTATTGGGAATAGATATATTATTTAACTAGAGGTGATAGGAAAATTAATGCGATGAAAGTATAAGGAAATAATTAAATAAAGGAGAAGATATTAATAAAGTAGAAAACCTTAATTTTATTTTTTTAAAGTAGTTTTTTGGAGGAAAAGATCATAACATAGAAATATCCTGATAATTCTAAAAAGATGTGAAAAGGAGTGAAAAAATTCACATCATTACAAATGAATGAAAAAGAGATAATGATGGAATTAGAGGCAATTTATTAAATCTTGGAAGTACATGTCATATATTTTTCAGTTTTCTAGCTAAAATAGGAAAAATTTACTTTGAAAATAAAATTATAACAATTGCTTAGAGGAGGTAGTCACCAAATAAAATGAGTGGGTATATTTATAATGAATGGACTTTGAAAAATTAAATACACAAAACCAGTTAATGCATATTACTAAACGACTCTAGAATGTGGAAAGATTTAAAAAGCCGTCAAGATTGTCATACGACATAAGAATTACATTGACAATGAGGGAAATAAAGATAGAATAATCCTAAAAATTAGAGCTCTATTTTTTAATAGTATGGATTTTAATAACTCTACATAAAAATTAATAAAACACTTATGGCAGTATGTAAGAATGTTATATGTAAGCAAGTAGGATTTATTCTGGAAATGTAATATTAATCAATTAATTAAAGAAATTCATTTCTTTATACATTAAAGTAGATAAAATATATGACATCTTCAGTTGATAAAAAAGTCGTTTGATGTGATTGTACCTTTTCTGAATAAAACAAGCATAAACAGAAGTGAAACCTCAAGTAAATTAAGAATGGAAAAAATAATTCTCAGCATTATTTACATAAGAATTCAATAGCAAAACAAAACTACAAACAAGCAAAATACTGAAAATTCTCAAGGATGAAGGATGAGAAAAGATTATTATCACTCACTTCTATTATTCAATTTTTTCTCAGATTTTAGGTAGCAAATAGAAAAATAAAGTACAAATATTAAAATGCAAAAAGAAATCAAATTTATTATTATTTTAAGATGATGAAATATATTTGAGAGAATAAAGGGAAAATTAAAAAAACTAATGAAAGAGTTTAAGGGGACCAGATATAATACAGTGACAAAACCAATGCCTTTTTCCTTATAACAGCAGTAATTAAATAGAAAAGACAATAGTGAACAAATCCAAATCATAATTACAATTTAAAAATAAACAAAAATTAGCAATTAACTTAGAATGTGAGTAAGCAGTATATGAAGAACAATGTAAAACATATTTGGAGGATACAAAAGTAGACCTGATTAAAAATAGATTCAGGGGATAACACTGGATGGAATGTTAAAGTATTGCAAGGCTAACAATTTTCTCAGAAGTAACCTTTATGCTTAATCAATTCAAATCAACATCTGAAAGTCATTACAGGAATTAACATACTAGAAAATGAAGTCAATGAGGATTTGACTTATGAGACAGGAAAATGTTTACATGATTGAATGTTTAAAATAGTGAAGAGCTGGTCCTGTTTAGTCCTGCCAGATTTTTGGAATAGAAAGTGAAGAATCAGAAGGAGAGACTGGGATGTTTAGCATATCAACATGTAGTCTTCAAAATAATGGGGAAACCGTGGAATGCTTCAATAAATTATGTCAGGTAAGCTGGCTAACCTTTTGGGCAAATTATATAGTGCAATATTCATACTTCACATCACATATACTATCAGATATAACTTATAATTAAATGTAGAAAATAAAAGTATAAACTAACTAGAAAAACCTAGAAAGTGATTGCATAATCTTTGTAGTGGGGAAAACTTTTCTTAGCAAACCAACAGATCTAGAGGCCAAGAAGGAAAGATTAACAGATTGGTTACATAATATTAAAAGCTTTCAAAGTTTTTAAAGTTAACCATTAATTGGGAAAATATTTGTCCCAAGTAAATACTTCTACAAAACGTTAAATAAGAGACAAACTAAAAAAAAAAACTAAGCAAAGAATATAAAAGTTATCTATAAGCCTAAAGATACACGAAAAATACTCAAATTTGTTAAAATCAAAAGAGATTCAAATTATCCAAGATTTGCCTTCTAGAAAACCTATAGAAGGCAAATATGTAACATCTACCAACATATAAAATATTTGGGCACTTTCTCCTGAAAACTCCACTCTTAGAGAAACGTTTCACCAGAATTACAAAGCGCAAATCCATATAAGATGTTTATTACAATATACATATATACATTTGCTGAAACGTACCTTTCCATCAATAGATGTTAAATTTTGGACAGCTATACATGAAATTCTGTTTAAGAAAAATGGAGTCTCCTGTACTGACATGATAGATTTTTTATTTTTGTTATAGGTTATATAATTAGATTGCAAAATAATATATATGGTGGCCCAATATATGTATATACTTATACTTCCATATATAATTAATGTGAGCATACTTATTGCACTAATATATATATATAAGGGGGTGTCAAGGTAGTTCAGTGGTAGAATTCTCACCTGCCAGGCAGGAGACCAGGTTTGCTTCCCGGTCCATGCACTTCCCAAAAAACAAGCAAACAAAAAACAAACAAAAATTCAACAAATGGTGCTGCAATAAATAACAGGATAATCACATGGAAAAATAGGAAATGTGATGCTACCGAACAGCATACAAAATATATATATAAATATGAATGCCCATGTCATAACGACATAAAAAGCACAACATTTGAAAGACTTCAGAACAGTGGAGCCAAGAACAAGACATGGAGATGAGAGAAAAAATTATTTCTATGACGTACTTTAGCTTTTTTGTTCTTCAGACCTCTCGGTGCTAAATAATATGGGATGTGGGAACTGAAGATGCGAGGTGATGGCATCTTGCTAAAATCCACTTTGCGCATATTGTATTCCAGGAAGGGGGCTCTGTCAAGCGTTTCCACATTCTCAGTTTTGTTACGATGTCCCTCATAATGAATCAAGCTTAATATCTGCTGAGCCCAGATGGTACCTGTCAAGATAAATAACCTTGTTTTCAACTCTGAATTTATTTCTAAAGGTTAATTTCAACAATAATGCCATCCACCTTAAAATCGTTAGGGGATATTTTTTTCCTTTATAACTTTTCTAAGTATGCCCGTTAAATGATCCAGGTTTTTTTGTGGTCTGTTTCTATTTCACATAAGATTAAATCAAGGACTATTAGTTCTTTCTTCACTTTGAAGAGTGATGAGTGTTCTGACTCCATGATAGTGCTGATTCGGGTTAATTCTTCAGATCCTTCTCTGTGCCTTGTACTCCACAGAAGATCCCTTTCTACCATCTTCTGTGACTACCTCTGTTACTCCCTGCTTAGTCTCTCTTCTCAGAAATGTACCTTTTAAAAATATGCCTTCAGCCCAGATGTGTCTTTAAAGCTATATGAAAGTGTGTTCAATTCTCCCCCTCCTCTGCTATTCAACATCAGATTCTTACATTGTGATTTTTTTTAAACAAAATGTCCAGAGATAGCCTCTGACTTCCCATTACACACTGGGGGAAGGGAGGATGAAAAATGGGGGTGTTCTTTCTGATCCTTGGTTTCTTAACCAATCAACCCTGGTAATCAGCTATGAAGGGATTTGGGAAATTCATGTCAATGTTTGAATAGTGCCATTTCCTTTTAAGTGAACCTAGACGCGATTAGATTTGATTTGACTTTACCAAAAAGAGCTGGTTATACCAGGCTTCTATTTTCACATCTATATTAGTTTGTTCAGTTGACAGAATGCAATATACCAGAAACAAAGTGGCTTTTAAAAAGGAGATTTAATAAGTTGCAAGTTTATATTTCTAAGCCTATAAAAATGTCCAAACTAAGGCATCTAGGAAAAGATACCTTAATTCAAGAAATGATGACTTCGGAAGGCAAGTGGCTGGTGTCTGCCTGTCCTTGTTCCTGGTTCCATTGCTACCATTGTTTCTTCTCTAGTTGTCTGTGGGCCTTCACTTCCCTGATCTGGGAAAAAACTCTGGGTTTCATCACTTAACTTAGCGTCTGCCAGGGCTGGAGATTTATTCTCTTCAGTTTCTGGATACTTCTGTGAGTCCTTGCTTAGCACCTAGGCTATTTCTGTCTCAATCCCCACTGTCACATCAGCTCTACTCTGTCAGCTCTGCTCTCTCCAAAATGTGTCCTCTTTTAAAGGATTCCGGTAACCAATAAAGACCCATTTGGAATGAGTGGAGTCACATCTCCATCTAATCAAAAGGTCACACAATGGGCGTGCTACATTTCTGGGGAGATAAGCTAATCAGACGTTTCCACCTTAAAGTATTGAATCAGGATCAAAAGAAATAGCTGCCCCCACAAAATTGGATTAAATCATGGCTTTTCTGGGGTATATCATAGAGTGTAACCAGTACACCATCAGAAATGGCAATATATGCACTGAAAATGGTCTTATCATCTAGAATTTGAGTTTCAAGTAATTGTTTCTGATCCTAAGTGGTTGCTTAAGTAGACTAGGCTGTTGTTGATATCTAAAAACATATAAATATACATTTATCGATTAAAAATCCAGAGTGGAGACTGACAACAGATGGCTCCATTCCTTGAACTTACCAGATTTTGGATATGTGATTATGAAGACATCATCATCTCTAATTTCAAAATTGTCTAGATTTTCTAGTACATCAATATCAATTAAAGTGCGTTCAAAGTTAAAGCCTTTAAAGTTCAATAAAAATTGGTCAGTGTCATCCATAATTGTTCACCTACCAAAAAAAAACAGATGAAATTATTTTCAATATTTAGTAGTTTTTTATAATGACTTACACATATAGAGTACTTCATATGGACTGGGCATCATTTAATGTCTTATAGGTATCAACTCATTTGCCACGGTAAACAACTTACGTGTGTGTGTATGCATGTATGTATGTGTGTATGTTAATCATTTCATGTTCACCGCAACCTAACAAAGTAGGTATTGTTTTTATCACTGTTTTAACAATGGAAAAACTGACATAATAAGAATTTAAATAGCTTTCCTGGAAACCCCACGGGAGACATGTCCTCATGATTCTGAACATGAAGAGGTAGAAACTAATGCAAAGAAAGGTTAAGCAAATTGCTCAAGCTGACACAGCACAGAACCAAGATTCTTTTAATCACTTTATCATGAAGAGTCTCAGTATTTTATAATATAAACAATAAAAATTTTTTTTTCATCATCATTCTTTCATCAATATGCTTGTTTTGGGTGTGTGTGTGTTTGTGCATGTGCCTGAATTTGAACCCATGTCTCCCACATGGAAGGTGAGCATTCTACCACTGAACCATTTGTGCCTCTTATAAATAGACTTTTCATTTCTGATTTTCCCTAGAACATGAATAATCAGCTGCATCTGAAGGAAGCTTCTGAAGCTTTGGGATATGTTCTGCTGTTTCAAATGAGTGTAGAGTATTTTCTACACGAGTAATAACAATTTCTTTCATTTTGTAAATGTTGACTTTTAGTTTTAAGATTTTATATGGTGATTGTTATAATAATTTCCAGTAGAAGATTTTATAATCAGAAATCGAATATAAATCTAAATGAGAAAGGTAAAAAAAAAAAAACTGGAACCTAATAAAGACATATCTGACCAAAATTAGACCCACCAAACACTACTTTATTAGTTCTGCCTGAGATATCTATTCTTCATTGCTAAATATGAGGAGGTCCTAGGAGTTCTGGTGACTTTATTAGATTTAAGAACAACTGCCCTATAATTCAGTTATTTTTTTTTAATTTTTGTGTGCAAGAAGAAAATGACTGGTCAAAAGCTTCAAATATGGCTTAGTCTAAACTGTATCTCAAGAAACACATTTAATTCCTTTAAAAAACCCTAACTCACCTAATCAATAGAGTGAAGTCAGAGATTTCTGTTTTGTAGAGTAAGAGTAGGAACTGACTTGTATTAAAATAATCTGGGTTCCTCATGGTTTTGGGCTGTATAGTAGATAAGCAGAATCAGAATTTCTGGAGAGTGGAACTGGGAAAATCTTCATTATAACAAAAGAGGAAACTCTGCTATTCACACTAAAAAAGTGAAAACCAAAGAGTAATAAAGTACCTTGATTTCAACAGAAATTTTATTTCAACCTCTAGAAGAGAGGTTGTCCTTTATGGAATGTTACTTGACCCCCAAGTAAGAGAAACATGCTACAAGCGTAGAATTTTGCTTTCTTCACTACAGGTTGAATTGAGGTAACATGAACTATGGAGAATTGGGGGTAGAATATCCTGGCTGACAAAATGGTTTCAATAGGAGTAGGAGAGTCATTTTGAAGTTGGCATCACAAATTTTCGAGGAAGCACCTTGGAGAACTCAATTTAGATGGATGGTGAGGGAGAATTTGTACTGTATAACATGGGAAAATGGAGGAGAAGTTCATAAGTAGGAGACAGAGTTAATGAGAAAGACAAAGACTAAAATGTGACTTTCTTACTGACACACTTCCTAGCACTCTAGAGAACTGTGTACAGACACTGCAAAAGACACTATATTCCTTGAGGGGCACAGGAGGAAGAGATTGCATAGAGAGAAAGGATGTCTTGTTATTCTCTTCTACGTTTTCATTGAGTCCTAAAGAAAAGGAGGGGAACAGGAATTCAGGAGATAAAACTAAGTCTATTTGTTACACTGCAGACAGACTGACTTGACAGAGGATCTAGGTCCACCCTGGGAGTACTCACTGTTGAAGATCAGATGACGAAGCAAAATCCACCCCTGACACAATTGTAGGGTTCGAGGGTAGACCTGTTGCTGAGAAATAAATATCTTCTACCAAGGTAGTTTTGGCCAATGGAGAAGTATTCTGGTGAATCAGTGATTGGCTCTGTTGTTTGGCATCTGAGGGCAATTCAAGCTCCTGTGGGTTTGTTGACATTAGGTAAAAAATGTCATGTTACTCCAGGGACATCAGACTCCTAAAAGCTGTTGGAAAAAAAATAAGAGAATGGTGAGTAAACAGTAGTCACATTTACCTAACTTTGGCAATTACGAAAACAACAACAATGTGTATTTTAAAGCTACAATAATATCTATTGGGGCAGTTCTGCCTTGGACATGAGGAAAGATTAATGATAACTTTTCGTCCTCCCTTTGCGAGCTGGAGGTTATACCTAGTCTGCTACCACAGTCTTGGTATACATTATCTTACCTTGTTCTACTCTAATATCACCAGGCTCATTTGTTTATATTGGCTATGGCTATAGAAGGTTCCAGAGGTCCTGCAAATTCACTAAGCATTTACATTCCTTTTCCAAAGCTCAGGGTTGTCTTTCCTAAATGATGCTTTTCTTCTGCTGATTATTTTTTTAGATGCAGACATCATGGATGAAATTTCATCAGTTGTTTTTCACATTCTATAATAATTGTCATTTGTCTATAGCCTCTCCAAACACTCCTCACCCATTTTAAATTATTTCTTGTCGACATAAGGTGTCCTTTGCTAATGATTCTCAGGTTTCCACTACGTAATAAATTTATCCTAGGGAAGGTTATTGATCCTCTCAATATATGTCTTTACTTGTAAGGAAATAGGTTTTAATCTGTGAGCAATTTCAACTTTTAAGGGTACACCCAGTATCTTGTATCTGACAGTGATTGTAAATGAAGACAATAATCCATTTTGTGAGGGTCATATATCCTAGAGAATAGAGAACAGTGGCGGTGGATTATTTAGTAAGATGAATAGCTCAACTATAATTTCTGATTTCATAACATGAAGTTTCATTCAGTCAAATGCTTTCAGAGGCCTTTTGAAAAACTTGAGATCTTTTCCTTGATTTCTCTCCCTTCCTTTCCTTCTTCCTTCCTCCCACCTTCACTCTCTGTTTACCAATCTACCTCCCTTTTCTTCTCTTTTTCTCAACTTCTGATTATCAGCCATGAAGGCTCTGGACCAGTCATCATTGGCATCAGCATGAGGAAGTCAACACCACACTTGTATCCTTTAAGCAAAATGAAAAATTGACCAAAACAATGGTTTTATTTGCTGTTTATCCGTACCATCAGTAACATAGTGTCCATTGCAGATGAGAATATGACTAGTCTTCTGGCTTCCGTGGCTTTTCCAGTGCTTAGTGAAAGTGTGGTTTCTAAGATTTGGGAGAGGCCCTCTATTTAAATAATGGTATCCCCAAAATATTAATGAAGGGCAAATAAGAAGAAAGAATTTGGAAAGCACAGTATAATCGTGATACAACAAAATGTTCCTTTTCCCCACTCCACAGATTCAGCCTGTCTTGTCTTTTTATATCTTTCAAATGCTCAAAAAATGAGGACATTGAGAGGAAACCACATCATATCATTTCATATTTCCTAATCTGTCTAATGATGGAGCATAAAAGCAATGACAAAGCAGAAACATTGATCACAACTGAAGTCCAGGTTTTGGCTTCTAGATACCATTCTCCATTTAGAGGAGCCAAGACAAATGGTTGATTGCAGAGCTGGGGCAGGGAGAGTATGATTGAGCCTGGGCCATCTAGTTGTACTAGAATATTAAAAACTGCTCAGAGAATCCTGGAGACATTTCCAAAGGACATGAAACCATTTTGGAAGGACTGCAACCGACCGCTATTGAAACAATTTAATATTAAAATACATAATGACAGCCTGAATTATGACCTTTGAATAATATAAGAAAAAAATGAGTCTATAACAAGAATAGGCAAATACTTTTCGTAAAGAGCTAGAAAGTTCATGTTTTTGGTTTTTGAGTCAACAGGTCAAAGGCTAATCAAAGATTCAAGTAGGTGCCTGTATAACAAGAAAGGAGACTAATTTCCATGAACTTTTATTTTAAAATTCAAAATACATTGATAATTATAAATAATTTTTATAATACATGTTTATGAAAGAGAGGAATTGATTTGCTGTGGGAGTCTAAAACCATTAGATAAGTTTATTTTCACTACATGCATTACTTCAGTAGCTTTACTCAAATCCAATTTAATTAACTCACAATTGGTAAATGACTTAACTTGCTTGGCTAACAAAGAAGCCACTCTCAAAATTATTTGCTGCCACCTCATTTGCATTTTATGCTTTAATGGAGAAGTTCTGCTATCATGAGGTATTCTACTGTAAATTTTCTAAATTTTCTATCCATTTCTTTCCAATGAGTTAGGAATATTTCGGGCAAGGCTTAGTGTGGTAAGGTTAATGTATACTGTATTTTTTAAACACATCTTAATTCATTGCATAAAATAAGGTTTTGCCATTTCGTTCAATAACAAAATAATCCACACTACACTGTCCCATAAAAGTGTGACATTCAAAAACCGCTTTTTCTGCTTTCCTTATTTTTACATGGAGGGTACACACTAGTATTAGAAAATAAAATTGTGGTGGGGCAATATGCATGGCACTGAAACACTGTTGAGTTAGTTGTAAGGACATCATCGTGATTTGTAATGGGACAAACAGCAGTGGACACAAATGAAAGGGTAGAATGCTCCATATAGTTTCTGTCCTCTCTTGTTGCAACTACTCAACTCTGCCATGGTAGTGCAAAAGCAGCCATAAGAAACATGTAAATGAATGAAGATACCTGCATTGTCGGCAGCCGTCTCGTTCGGCTTCTGATCCCCGGCCGGCGAAGGGAACAGGAGGGGAGAAAGAGACGGACGCAGGCAAACCGACTCGAGTGATAAACACGGGTTCGAGGCACACAACGGTTGTAAGCACAGACCTTTACTGGAGTTAAGCTTGCATTCTCTGTTACAGGTTCTGCGCGGGCGAAATTTCCCGCGGGGGAACAACCTCTATGCGGCCGTCAGGTACGGCTCCCTGTGGGTCGTCTCCTTCCACCCCGTCCGGGTAACCTCTTATATACTGTGCCCAAACCCAATAGGTTAGTGCCACGTATACAGAGGTGATTGGAAGATAGGGTTGGTGGGCGTGTGCGTCATTTGCGGAAGCAGGATGTGAGCGCCATCTTGGCTCACTCGATGGGCGGGGGGAACTCTAGAGCAGGCTGCAGCGTGTCCACTAGGCCAAACCCGGAAAGCGGCTCTCTACATCTCCCCCTTTTTGTTTTTATAAGAGGCATGGTCCGTAGACCGTATTCTTGTACCCAGTGTCTCTATTGATGATGGTGCTCCCGTGGGCCTGAGTGGCTCACAACATAGTTTGGTGCTTTGGGGAGTCTGGACTAGGCTCGCGTCATCACACGACGGAGCCTCTGGCACCGACCAGAATGCTCACCTCATATAGAGACCGGAGAGTCCGTGAACTGGATACCACGTGACTCCTCCCTGCAGTGCTTCGCCTCGCAACTGGGTCAAGCGGGGATTATGAGAGCGACAGCCAGGGCATAGGAAACGCTGCGGAGGCCTCGGTGCAATGGCTAGAGCCAAGCCCAGTCTGGCCAGGACTGCGGCCGCAGCTCCACCGTCGAGGCGGCTAGGCGCGCAAAATTAACAGCCTCTGGTGCCTAGCTAAACACGGGTAGTGGCCAGGGAGCCTGCAACAAACCTTGCTGACAAGAGCTTTGCCCCAGGTGATTCAGACGGGCTATCTATCGAGGAGGGACGCACACCCACATTTGACTGGGAAGACATAGCTAACATGGTAGAAACACGTAGTTGCTGCTGTGTCTGGAACAAGCGTTCTAACAAACATTTAACAGTGACTAAGCCCACTAATAGTCCCACTGCCACGAGAATCCAAGTAGTCAAATTGGGCCAAGAGAACCATGAGGTGACTCGGTTCCACAGACTTTGTACAGTCTCGCCCAGTTTGGAAAGGTCGAAGGCAACGGGGGTTATTAAAACTGGTCCCCCTTCTAAACAATCGAAGGGTGACCGGCGCTTTCGTTGCTATCTCGTCAGTCGCCGCCGTCATCAGCAGAGTTGGAGGCCTGATCTGATGGTTCAGGTTGAAGGCTTGTTGGTTTTTTAGGCAACAGCTCCGTGGCCTCCTCGGGCGATGTCACGGTTCTCACCAGTCTTTCCGGAACCCACACTGGTTGACGTCCTGGTTCCTAGGGAAAAACACAAACAGAGCCTCTGGCCCAGCTGAGCACTGGGTCAGGGCCTTGCCATTGTCCTGACAGGACATCCTTCCATCGGACCAGACCTCTATGTGGAGGAACATTTTATAATGCCTACTGTCTCTAAAACTTTTACAGAATTTACGACGTACAAGGAATCAGAAACAATATTCAGGGGGCCAGGGAATTCTTTCAGGACTGTAATAATGACTTGCAATTCGACCCACTGAGGTTTTTGTGGTTGGAAGAGCACTGTTTTGGGAGTGTCCCCTTCCATATAGTATGCTCCTGAACCGGAGCTGGAGCCGTCCGTGTACACGGTGGGGGCGCCCACTAGTGGCTTAGATGAAGTTACCTTAGGAAAGATTACTGGGTGACGGGTGACGAATTGTAAGAGGGGATCTTTTGGGTATTGGTTATCAATTTCTCCCAAAAAGGTACATCGGAGGATGGCCCACTGATCTATACATCCAGTAAGTATCTCAAGTTGCTGAGAAGAGTAAGGTACTCTGAGGTACTTAGGCTGTTGGCCAAAATGCTGTATGGCCTTCTTGATGGCCTCCAATGCCAACTCTGCAATTGCTGTAGGAAAATGCTCTAAACTTTTCTTAGGGGAAATTCCAGGGTGGACCCAGAGTAATGGTCCCTGTTGCCATAGCACTGCCGTGGGCTGTAGTTTTGTTGGCAGTAAGCAGGCTTCGAATGGCTTTTGGGGGTCTATTCTTTTTAAAGCAGCACTACTGAGCGCCTGTTCTACCTGACGTAGTGCTTGCCTCGCCTCTGGGGTGAGATACCGGGGCGAGTGTAGGTCTGAATCTCCTTTTAGCAAATCAAACAAAGGTGTTAATTTGGCATTGGTGATCTTTAAGTACGGACGAACCCAATTGATATCTCCCATAAGTTTTTGCAGATCATTAAGGGTATGTATGTCATCTACTCTGAGAGACACTTTTTGGGGGGAAACATGCTGAGGCATGATTTTTGCCCCCAGGAAGGTGGTAATCTCTGTCATCTGGATTTTTTCAGGGGCCACTTCCAGGTTGGCTTCTCTAAGACTAAGGACTAAATGTGATAAAGCTGTTTTAAGAAGATCTGTGTCTTTATGGGCTAAGAGAATGTCATCCATATAATGGATGATTTTCACTTGGGGGAACTGCTGCCGAGTGCTAGCTAGCTTTGTAGCAACATACAGCTGGCACATGGTAGGACTATTAGTCATGCCCTGGGGCAGGACCGTCCACTCGAAGCGTTGACAGGGCTCCTCTTGGTTAAGAGAGGGCACAGTAAAAGCAAATTTTGGAGTATCTTCAGGGTGAAGTGGGATGGAAAAGAAGCAATCCTTAAGATCTAGGATGATAATGGGCCAGTGTTCTGGCAAAGCTGAGAGGAGGGGTAACCCCATTTGAACAGGTCCTAAAGGCTCCATACAGTTATTGATGGTTCTTAAATCATGTAACAATCTCCATCTGCCTGATTTCTTTTTTATGACGAATACGGGTGTGTTCCAAGGCGATGTGGAGGGAATGATATGGCTCTCTTTTAGCTGTATAGACACTAGAGTATGCAATGCTAACAGCTTTTCTTTTGGTAAGGGCCACTGAGGCACCCACACCGGGGTACTTGTCTTCCACTTTAGTTTTATAGGTGTGGGTGGGAGTCTCCCCTCAGTGGCCCCTAGGAAAAACCCAGGCCTAGTCTGTCAGAATTGGAGACAGCTTGTATAGGCCTTGCGCGCCCCTGCAATGAGGCTCCTAAGCCTTTGCCGGGGACATATCCCATTCCTTTTAACAAGCACTTAGAAGTTGGAGAGCAGCCACTGTAATTACCTGATTCGGCCACCAGAGGGAGCCCGTGGTGAGGGTTTTTGGCGAGATCACCAAAACCATTCACCGGAAGCTGCCGCGCCCCTGCAGCAGGCGCTGGCGGGGCGGAAGGCTGCGTGGGTGAGACAGGGGGCCTCCCCCAATCGATCAGCGGAGGCGCGTCTGCACCCTCGGTCTCATCACCATCTGACTCTGAGTCAGAGGTGTCTGAACTAGCGCCAGACTCTGGCAGCTTGCCTTTACGGGAGCCGTCCGCAGACGAAACTGACTGAGTTTCTTGGAGCGCGTGCCGTGCCTGCAGCAGGGCGGAAGACGGACTTAGGCCTGCAGCATTCTCCGCCTCAGGGCAAGCACGGACGGTTTCCCAGATAGGGACCAGGATCGGGTCCATACAAAGGCCCGTCCGGCGCGCCCGTTCTATGTCATTACCAAGTTTCAGCCAAGAAGGCAGGCTGAGGCTACCGGAATGGGCGAACCAAAGGGCAAAGGTAACAACATCGTCAAGGAACCGCAGGAGGGAACTCTTCTTAACTGAGATGCCCCGCTGCTTCAAAAGGGTTTTTAAAGGGGGTAATAAAGGTGAACTTCCTGACTGCCCCATGCTTGCAGTCGGCACTGTACCTTAACCACTCGGGGAGCTCTCCCGAGTCACTGGGGCTACCTGAAAGCCCACAGCCCTTAACTCTCACGTAATAGGAAGCACTTACCTCCTCGCGGTGATCAGGCGCGAGAAGTCCGCTGCGAACTCAAGAAGCACGTCCTCACCAGCTCGGGGAAAGGCAGCAGAAGGGTTCCCCGTACGGGCCACCACTTGTCGGCAGCCGTCTCGTTCGGCTTCTGATCCCTGGCCGGCGAAGGGAACAGGAGGGGAGAAAGAGACGGACGCAGGCAAACCGACTCGAGTGATAAACACGGGTTCGAGGCACACAACGGTTGTAAGCACAGACCTTTACTGGAGTTAAGCTTGCATTCTCTGTTACAGGTTCCGCGCGGGCGAAATTTCCCGCGGGGGAACAACCTCTATGCGGCCGTCAGGTACGGCTCCCTGTGGGTCGTCTCCTTCCACCCCGTCCGGGTAACCTCTTATATACTGTGCCCAAACCCAATAGGTTAGTGCCACGTATACAGAGGTGATTGGAAGATAGGGTTGGTGGGCGTGTGCGTCATTTGCGGAAGCAGGATGTGAGCGCCATCTTGGCTCACTCGATGGGCGGGGGGAACTCTAGAGCAGGCTGCAGCGTGTCCACTAGGCCAAACCCGGAAAGCGGCTCTCTACACTGCATTCCAAAAAATTTCATTTGTTAACACTATAAATTGTATTTCATATAATATTCCTGTCTCATGGTTTAGTTTGCTAAATGCTGTCAGATTGCATTATACCAGAAACAGCTTTTAAAAGGAAACATATTAAGATACAGTTTTAAGGCGATAGAAATGTCCTAATTAAGGCATACAGAGAAAGATACCTTGGTTCAGGAACGGCCATTCTCTGTCATGTGGAAAGACATATGGCAACATCTGCTGGACTCCACATTTCCAAACGTCTGTGTCTAAGCATCTACTCTCACTGTCAGCACTCCAAGCAACTCTAAATGTCTGCATGAAATTGAAACATATCTCCCCTCTTCAAGGACTCCAGTAAACTAACCAAGATCCAAACTTGAATGGACATAGGCACACCTCCATCTAATATAAGAGTCACACCCACATTTTTGTGTACCACTTCTCCATGGAAATGATCTAATCAATGGTTCCACCCTAAACAATAGGTCTGACCCCACAATATTAGAGCAGGATTGAAAGAAAATGGCCTTTCTGGGGTACACAATAGTTTCAAACTGGCACATCTCACAAGATACTATTCTTTTAATTATCCTTCAAGTAATTGTAATTACGAAAACCTTTGAACACGACTCATTCAAAAATAGGCAATGAGTAGGATTTGGCTCAGTGTGTCATTTGCCAATGCCTACTCTATGCTGATTTAAATAAATGAGAAGAGAAATTTCTTCCTTAAACTTAAATATGAAGTAATAAAAAGAGAAAATATGATGGAATGAAAGCCACTAACAGATGTTAATAATAGTGAGTGGAAGTGTCAGTAGTAAACACAATACATCCTCACAAAATATTTGTAAATAACCATTTCTGTTTGCTAAAGCTACCAGAATGCAAAATAACAAAAATGAGTTGTTTTTTATAAAAGGGATCTAATAGGTTATAAGTTACAATTTTAAGGCAGTGAAAATATCCAGGTTAAGGTACGAACAAGAAGGCATCTTCTTGGAGGAAAAGCAGCTGCATTCTGGTTCCTCAGTCACATGGAGGACACAGGGCAATGTCTGCTGTCCTTCTCTCATGGCTTCTGGTTTCAAGTGGGTCTCTCAACTCTTATGGGCCGTTCTGGACTCTTTTTCCTTCTGTATTTCCAAACGTCTGTGTTCTCTCTAAAATGTCCCCTCTTAAAGGACAGGCAGCGATTGATTAAGACCCACCTTGAATGAGTAAAGACACATCTCCATGGATACAACCTACTGAAAAGTTTCCACCCACAACTGGGTGAGTCACATCACCATGGAAAGAACCTAATCATAAAGTCCCATCAAACAATGGGTCTTTTCTCACATTTTCTTGCTCTTTGTAACTTTATGGTATATTTTGACCAATTTTTAAAATTTTAAATAATTATTTCATGTTTAAGAAATCTTTTCCTGACCCAAGATCAGAAGTGCATTGTACAATATATTCCTATATGGCAAAGTCTTGCTGCCATATTTCAGTCCTTAATCTTTAAATATGTTGTGTGATAGAGAACCATTTTCCTTTTTTCCATAGATATGTAACCATTTACCTAAGAATTGTCTGTTGATAAATTTCTCCTTTCTTCACTGTTATCCAGTGGCAGCTTCACTATAAATGGATATCACAAAATTCTCGTGACAGGTGAGAATTGACACCGCTTCTATGGAAGGTGATTTGCAATATTTATCAAATTTACAAATGAATTAATTTCTAGAAATTTATTCAATATGCTGTCACACATGTGAGATGTCATGTGAATAAGATCATGATTATAATGCTCTTTGTCATAGAAAAATATTGATAACAATCTATATTTTCATGGATAGTAGACAGGATAAATAAGTTCCATTCATATAGTGTAATATTATTCAAGTGTTAAAATATCTAAGAGGATAGCCAAAAATGGTTAAAACTACTTCTTTATTCTCCCTGCAGATAGTTTACATCTTCAAAAATCCTAAGGCTATTTTGGACTCATCAATTTTCAAATTTGGTGATTCCATTGCAAGCTCCAGAGAACTTAGAGCAAGACACAAAACAGTTTCTAGATGGAAAAGGTAACTATAAATTTATTTGTCAAATACATGTGTATGAAATAGTGTTGTCATTTACCCAAATCCAGCTTAGGGAACATATTTTGAGGTAATGGAGAAGGGGGTGATAGAGGGAAGAATGCAGATGAGTGGTTATTATTGTCCATCGATTTACTCTGCCATCATCCTCTATCCCTGCCAGGATTGCTTTAGAGGTTGTCAAGGTTGCAAAGGCATATTTCTTAGGAAATATTTTTACCCGACTATAAAAGAATCATAAACATTCTAGCCATTCAAACAATCAAGATCTGTATCCCTATATGTTCCAGAACAGCTCCTGTTCATGGTGGGTGTAGTATATGGTTGGTGTAGTTAGTGTGCCCTCCAATGGGCAGCTGTGGAACTTCTCATTACACCACCAAGGAGGGTGGGTTGGTGCAAGAGGCTTGTGGAGCATGCACCTGGGGTTCTCACACATTTAAAAGACTATACTTACTTTCTGTCCTTTTGTTGACAGCTAATGTTGCTAGAATAAAGAAAAATGTTTTAGAATAGAGACTAGGAAGAAACTAGAGACCTGTTTTCAGGTGGAAGATGTAGGAGAAGGAAAGATCTTGCCTTAGTCTTCAAAATTTGATCTCTGTTTTCCTCATCTCTGTATTGCTATTTTTTTACCTACATAGAGTGACTTTCCTAAGCAGATTCTTGTAGAAATTAGGGAATTGTTTTCTAAGGCACTAACAATTTGTTTTAGTTTGCTAAGACTGTTGGAATGCAATACTCCTGAAGTGGATTGGCTTTTATAAGGGGCATTTAATCAGTTATATATATATATATACACACACATATATATATACAGTCATATATATAATATATATAAAATATAATTTTTATATATTAAATATATAATATATAATAATATTTATATAACTGTATATATATATATATATATATATATATATATATATATATATATACAGTTCTTCTGAGGAAAGGCAGAAGGCTTTTATCTGAGTTCCTCTGTCACACAGGAAGGCGCACGGTGACCTGTGATGGGCTTCCCTCCCAGCATCTGGGTTCAGCTTTTCCTGGGGTGGTTCCTTTCTGCATCTCCAAATATCTGAATCTGATCTGCTGAGTTCTCTTCTGACCTCTCTCTTTTAAGCCACCCACTAATTAAATTAATCATCACTCTTTGTGGAAGGCACTTCCTTAGCCAACAGCAGATGTAATCAGCCATAGATGAATTTCACATACTGATGATTTCAGTCCATAGCAACAGAACAACTGGCCACCATCACCTGGGCTAGTTGACAACTGAACCTAACTGATACACCATAGGAAGAGATATGGATGTCCAGAAATGGAGGCTGATTTTTCCTTTCTGATGCTTCCAAAACAGAAAAGGACAGTTGTTTATTGTGTAATGAGTGCAACATCTTTATCTCATCACTTATTAATTTTTCCCACAGTGTTCAGAAGCCTTTGGCTTGGCCACACACAGGTTGAATGAGCACAAACATGACTTCAACATTCTGTTCATGGAGTATGAAGATATGAAGAAGATACGTTTATTTTTAAAATTAACTTTTCCTTAAAATTCTTTCTTCTCTTGGTTAGTGGAAACCACATACTCCTGTCTTGGTCCCCTTCACACATAAATACTCCTACTCAGGCTTCTTTCTGGTCTCCTAATTTCTTGCCCACCTCTTAATTACCATCTTCCTCAGGGCTCTCCTCCAGGCCTCCCGTCATGATGCACAATCTTCATTCATGATTTTTTTCTCTTAGATCCTTCTGCGGTAATTAAGGCAAAACCAGATGTCCAGAGCAGCCAGGTATAAATAAAGAGGAGGCACTGTGGAGCGCTGAGGTGAGAAGCCACTACTGAGACATGGCTCCTTATCACCAGAAGACAATTTGTGCCCTGTGTAGCAAGCTCTTCCTATTTTTAAGAGAACCTTGAAATGTAGATTTCATATGAAATCACTAAATTTTTAAATGTTGGTAATCAAATCAATGCTATCTTAAAACATTGTGTAAAACCAGAAAACACACTTGAAGCTCAGTATTCTGAGACCTCTCCTTGTTAGGTTGATTCATTCATACATTATTCATTCATTTATTTTAAAAAATACTGAAAGCGTACTATGTGGTGGGCAATGAATCATTAGAAAAAGTAAGGTAGTCTTTTCATTCATTCAGTTAATAATCTAACAGGGAACACAGGTATTCATCAAGCATGTATATAATTCAAAACAGCTGGTAAGTGTTATGAAGAAAAGTGCAGGTATGATGTCACTATACGTAACAAGACGATTGGGTATAATCAAGGGTGAGGGGAGTCGTTTTCCAGAAGAAGTAGCATGGGAACTGCAAAACTAGATTAACATAAGTTAATAAAGGCAAGGCAGAGAGAGGAGTATTCCGAACCAGAGAGACAATGTGCAAATTCCCTAGCTCAGGAAGTTTCCTCTTTGAAGAACTGAAGGCAGTAACTTACACTGGTGTAAAACAAAGACGGAGAGGTGTGTAGGAGCCTGATTGTGTAAAGTGTATAGGATGAGTTAATGATAATGATATTTTTTAAATCCTAAAAGCACTAAGGAGCCCTATGGGAGTTATAGGGATAGCAATGTAATAGAATTTGTATTTTTGAATATCATTCCCTTTAACAGGTTGAAAAGTGATGATAGTGAGTATAGACTGGCCTGTTAGAGATAGTATGCAAATCTACTGAAAGAAAATCTGGTTTTGGATTAGAGTATCAAGATTGGGGAATGAGGGAATACAGAGTTTTAAGACCTATTTAGGAGATAAAATGAGTAGGGATTATATGAAGGAAAAACAAAAAGAGGGAGCTTCCAGGATACAGTTATAGTTTTGATTGTAGATGGTGTAATGCATGAAGTTGTTTAGGGAACATTAAAGATGGTTCAGGTTAGGTATGGTAAATTCTAAGTTTGGTTATGATATGTGGAATATAAAGTGACTTAGAAGCATCTAAATGGATATATTGAGGAATAAGTGAAAAATACAGGTTTAAAGTAAAGAAGAGGTCTGGACTGAAGGTATGAATTTGGGCATCATCACTGTATAGTATTAAAGTGAAACCATGAATATGGATAAAATAGAGGGGGGTTGGAATAAGGCACAGAGTGAGAATTAAAGAGGAACTGCAATAAACTTCTCAGTGATTTTAACATGCAAAGTTTGAGTAAAGAGGGATGAGATTACCAAGGAAACAGAAAAGAAGGAATAAAAGAAGTTGGAACAAATGAGCAGTATGGTGACACAAAGCCAAAGCAATCTCAAGAAAAAGGGAATGGACAATACCTTTAAGACTGCTGAGAAAGCAAGTAAAAATGAGAGATTAAAACCACTGAATTTAGTGACATGAAATAGTGTGACACCTAGAGAGTCAGGTTAGAGTGTGTCAAGGAATAAACTGGTATATCACGAATCTACATCATCAGCCCAGATGTTTTACACATATATATAACACCCCTCTGCATACCTAATTTTAATCGAACATTGGAACTTCAAAGAAACCATGTCCAAAATAAAAGTCAACCCTTCTGCACACAAGCTGCTCCTCTTCCTATGAATTGCCCAGCATTTCATAGTGGCCAAGTCAGAAACTGATTTTCATCTTTGATGACTCCTCCTCTTTTATAGCTTCACCCAATCGACAATCAAATGAGTCATTGCTACTTCCACCTCTGAAACCTTTTTGGGAAACACAAATCATCTCATCCATATTGCCCCTTCCCTAGGCCAGATCGCAGTTGTCTCATGCCAGGTTACTACAGCACCTACTGAATCAGTCTACCTACCTCCAATCTCACCTCATTTTAATTTATTCCTCTTTCTTCAACCTGAAGAATTCATCTCAAAATGCAAATCTGATTCTCCCCTTGTTTTTATATTTGAATTCCCCCAAATAATTCTTGTGTTCACACAAAAGCATTAATGAACAATAGAATTTACTGAAAAGTTGGACAAGGACCATAAAGTAAACTACACAAAACCTCACCATTTATCTGTTCATATTTTCAATCATCAATGTCAGTTTTCTTTTACCTTCTACTGAATGGCTCAAAGGTTAAGTACTTATTTACTTATTTGTATGGGCAGGCTCTGAGTTTATGTATTTTGATTTAGATATTTCTCCAGCCATTCAAAGAAATGTTTTTCTTACCATGCATTAGGAAGAGAGTCTTTTAAAAAAAATCACTGAAAGCAAGACACACCTTTTGGCATCAACTCAAGTTTTTCTGGTTTTAAAACACTTTCTAAAGATCCCAAATTTCTGAAGCAACTAGGCATCCATCAAAGTTACAATAAATTTGATGATTTTCCTGTTGAACTCTCGGTTCCCTGTTCACTGTCCCCAACAGCCTGTCAGAGAGACACATTTACCACCTCCAGGGAAAGGGATCTCACTGAATGGAGGTTGGCAAAGAGCTTAACAATCAATGCCTGTCAGGAGAAACAGCAGTCCCAGTGCCCCACCCCACTCCATGGTTTGCAGGTTTAGGGTCAGCAGCCAAAGCCTTACTCCACAGGCAGTGGAGACTAAAACATTTACTCATGCAGGAAAAGACAGAACAAGTTTGTCATCGCTAGTGGCTGTTGGTCCTCCATGGTCAGCGGTTCTCAATCCAGGGAGATAGATGATGTATGTACCCCTTGGCCTTGTGCCATAGTGGAGGGATGCTGCTCCCTCCCCACCAGGAACAGATACACTAGCGGGGTGAACTGATTGCCTTGAAATACACATACTGTAGCCAGACTACCTTCAGTGAATGGTACTACATGTTTTGGTCAAATAGGAAGGAACTTGCTGCCTGTCCACTATCTGCTAAGGAGTACCACCAGGCATTACTGAGCAGGAAATCAACACATATTTATCAGCCCATCTTAGAAGCCAGTCTAATACGGTTCTGAGCAAGGGTTTTATTTGTGAGTAAAAGGGGAAAACAGCAGCTTGTTCTCAGAGAACACTCTCCACACTGCCCTTGACTGCTACTGTACTTAAAAATCTTGGTGATTATGCCTGATCCTGTTATATATCTAGTTCTCTTCTGGTTACCCCACCAGAAACACCAAAAGCAAATTAAGCCCATCTCAGTTGATTGCTCACATTTCCCACTGACTTGCAGGTGATCATATCCCCAGGACCACAGGACCATGCAGAACCTATGTGTACTTCCTTGTCCCAAGTACCCAACAATTGTAGTTGGAGGGAAGGTAAACAGCTGATCTTCTCCTATGTTTGTGAGTTTACCTTACAAGTAGTAGGATGCTGCCATTTAATTCCAATGATTTGGGATGGGACACCTAAGACACTGCTTTTATCTATCCAATTTAAAGACACACCCATCCTAATATACAGCAATTCATATGCAGGTATACCTATAAAATGCAGACACACATGCATCAGGGGATGTGTACAAGAGTGTTTATATTAGCATTGTACATAATGGCCTAAAACTTTCAACAGTCTTATTTCTCAACCGTGATATAATTGGCAAATAAACAGTTGTGTATTCAGACTTGGAATCCCATACAGCAATAAACAAAGTAAATTACCAATATATGTGAAAATACTCATGAATTTCACAATCATATGATTGATCAAAAGAATCCAGATACAAAAATACACACTGGGTTTTCTATTCATAAGAAGTATTAACAGAACTAAATTACAATGTTGAGAGATTTATACCAAGACGCAAAAACTATAAATAAAAGCAAGAACTATTTATCATAAAATACAAAGATAGTATTTATCTTTAGGGGAAGGGAAAGGTTTATGATTAGGAAAGGGCACGTGTTTGGGGGGTTCTGGAATACCGCATTGTTCAATTTCTTCACATGCATGTTAGTCATGGGTGTTCGTTTTATAATAATTCTGTAATCACATATTTCAATGAATTTTCTACACATGTTTAATTTTACAATTCAAAAATCTTTGAGCTATTTAACTTTTCTTAAAAATGGGAAGGTATTTGGTGCTACATCATTGCAGAAAGCCTAATATGGTAAGAAATTTAATCTTTCTCTTCCTATGTTCTTTTCCTTCATATTTTCTAATTGGCTGAAGCTTTCAGTGAAGAAATTTTTGCATATTGTTTTCCTTGGAGGAACAGACTTTGGAAATAGAAGTAATAGGGTAGGAACGAAGAAAGGGACTTTTCTTGCAGGAAGAGTTTATTATTTTGTGGAATATGCTCATATTATGCACAGAAATAGGTGATAGCATTGGGAAATGGCTTACATGCTAAAGAAACCCCCTAACTGGAGAACTTTAGAGAGACACAGGAAAGAGTCTCATAAGCCTTTGTACAAACAGGAATGCTTTTTAGAGTATGGTGATCTGTGTTTTCTTTCCATGATGTATCATTATGGATTTTTCCTTCTGTTCCCATTCATCTGAATTGAATCTGCTACACAAATGGTTAACCAGGGTCTTAATTTCTACTCATGAATTTGCATCCATTTTAAGTCTACTATGTTAATTTGTGTGGTCTAGCTTTTTCCAAAAATTTGTTGTTGACTTTTATTGCAGTTAAACATAATAGCAAAGTCATTCTTAAACTATTTCTGTGAATTCTTACGACTGTGGCTCCTTTTATTCTGTTTCCATTGTCTTTATTCTGCTGGTTTTTGGCCACATTTTCTTACCTCTTCATCTTGGCTGTCTTGATTATGTGCTAGTCATTGTACATAGGAGTTACTTGTAAAATAATTTGATAAGTATGGTCCTATTATGTTACTCACTCCCTCACTCTCAGTATTCTTCCAATGATTACCACCTATAAGGATGAAATCTAAGATAATCAACAAAATCAGCAGAGCCCTTTATCCTCTGTCCCCAACCTGCATCACCAGCTCCATTTCTTATGAGCCTGGTTTTCAATGAATATGGAAGGCATTTCAAGCTTCTGTAATTTGGGACTCTTAGAAATGCATTCTCATGCTTTTCCAGGGATGTTTCTTCCTTGTAAATGTTGTTTGAACCACTGCAAGGTAAAATTAATCTCTCTTTCCAATGAACTATCATTGTGCATTATGTTTCTGTGTCTGATTTTTCCCCCACTGCTTTTTAAAATATTTTTATTGGGAAATCTCTATACACATACAGTCCATACATGGAGTATAATCAATGGCTCACAATATCATCACATAGTTGTGTATTCATCACCACAATCATTTTAAGAATGTTTTCATCGTTCCAGAAAAAGAAAAAAAGCCTCTCACATCCTCATTCCCCTTTCCCTTCCATGCATTCACCACCAGAATTTTAATTTACTCATTTTTTTACCCTTTATACCCCCAATTCTATATTTTCCATATATATATATATATATATATATATGATTGTACACATTTCCCACTGACTTGTGTAAAAATATATGTATATATATATTTTACTCACCCATCCATACCTTGGATGAAAAGAGCAACAGACACAAGATTTTCACAATCACATGTTCACATTTTCAAAGCTATATTAATATACAATTCTCTTCAAGAATCAAGGCTACTGGAACAGTGCTCAACAGTTTCAGGTATTTCTCTCCAGCCACTCCAATATACCACAAACTAAAAAGGGAAATCTATATAATGCATACGAATAACCTCCAAGATAAACTCTCAACTCTGTTTCATATCTCTTAGCATTGAAACTTTATTTTGTCTCATTTCTCTCTATCCCCTTTTGGTCAAGAAGGATTTCTCAATCCCATAATGCTGGGCCCCAGGTCATGTCAGAAGTTCTGTCCTACAATTTACATCCTTGGGAGTCATGTCACATGTAGCTCGGGGAGGTCATTGAGTTCACCCGCTGAGTTGGCTTAAAGAGAGAGGCCATATTTGAGTAACATAAGAGGGTCTCTGGGGGGTGACAGGCATAATTTTAAGTAAGCATAGCTTCTCCTTTGCAGGAATATGTTTCACAAAGCGAACCCCAAGATTAAGGGCTCAGCCTATTGAACTGGTTATCCCCACCCCTTGCGAGAATATCAGGAATTCTCTAGATGGGGAAGTTGAATATCTCTTTCTTTCAACCCAGTCCCAAAGGGGACTTTGTCAATCCTTTTTTATTTATATACTCTGGGATATATTGGGGCATCACACTAACCTGTGCAACCCAACAAGATCTCACACTCTATTCAAGATTCTATGCATTCATACAAGATTCTGTAATTTGGGAGTCTTAGAAATGCATTCTCATGTTTTTCCAGGGATATGTCTTTCTTATAAAAGTTGTTCAACCCACTGCAAGGTACAATTCAACTTTTTTTCTGTGAATTATCATTGTGCACTATGTTTCTGTGTCCAATTTTTTCCTCCTTTTTAAAAACATTGTTTTATTGATAAATCTCCACACAATTCTTTTCCCATTGCTTTTTAAGGCCTAGCACAGTCTCTGAAACATGAATGCTATTCCAAAAATGTTGATTGAATGAATGAATGTAATGAGCTGATCTTGTAAAATTAAAAACAGACAAAACAGGAAACTCTAATTCATCTGACAAACAAAGCACTCATTTTCAAAGAGGAAATAAGGAAGTAATATGTCCTTGCCATACCTTAGACTTAGAATGAGTCCAAGCATTATCATTTTTTTGAAACATGATAAAGATGCTAGACTGTAACTCACGCACTCTTTGGAAAGGAATAGACCACTAATCCCAAATTCCTTTCAGAACCTCAGAAGTTCCGTGTTACAGCTCTGCAGATTTCTTGAGAAAAAACTGAGAGAAGAGGACTCAGATGCAGTTGTCAGACAGGCTACCTTTAAAAACATGAAGATCAATCCATCTGCAAATTATAATAGTATTTTAAAAAATGAAGTGGGACAAGGATAGATGATGGATACTTCCTGTGCAATGGTGAGGCTTAGTGGTTTAAATAGCAAAAGTGCTGGGAGTCTGCTTGAGGCCTTGGAAAACAGGGGAATTAAGGGGGGTTCCCAACAGGTCTTTCCAATTGATACTGCCATTTGGGCCGTAGAGAGAATCTAAGTTTCTCACTAAAAATGACACTGAAGAGTATCTGCTTGATACAAAGACTGACACTTGAGTCCATCTAATAAATATCAGGTTCTTTCCTTCTAGGCTAAGTCATTCTTTCTCATTTTTTTGCAAAGTCTTGTCTTAAGGCAACGGGTTTATGTGACAAGAAGAGCCAAATTCTTATTTTCCTTTATTTCTCCTAGAATATTCTAGGAGGAAAACTTAATACTTGTTCTCATGTGTGAGAGGGTATGGATTATTATTACTTCCTCATCATGAAAAGTGAAGTATTGCCTCATTTAACCAAATCTGCTATGAATTTAATTATTCAACAATATGCAATAAATTATTATTGTGCAGTAATTACATTCCCGTAGTTGTTTTCAAAGATGAATATACTTTCCTCCTGATACACTGTAAGTACAAAACATTTTTTTAATTTCTGTCATTATAATGTACACCATTCCAAAGCATTATTTGTTCTTATCTATTTTATTTATATTTTATTTTCTAACTTAACTCATAACTTGGCTTCATAATGATGGTCAGTGATTTATACTTAATTGTTTAAAGATCTTATTGAAATTGCCCCAGATATTGATCTTTAAAAAATGTTGTTTTTCCTTTTGTTTCATTTGTCATAACCTCTCACTCCTCATTGCTCAACTAGATCAAGTTTAAAGCAATCCTCATGCTGTTTGTTCTACATGCCAATAATAACGTTTACAAAAGAAAATATGATGGCTGAAGACGTCAAATTACTAGTCCTAAAAAAATATCTTAAGGATGATTTTTAACTTCCATAAGGTTGAACTGCAACAATGGCAGCTCTGAATACACTCAGTAATCTTAACTCATTTTTTGAAAATATTTGGGCCTCATTTTTTTTTCAAGTTTAAATGTGAAGAAATATATACTTTCAGGCTTGTGTTAAGAATTATAAGGTGTATGTAGTTTGCCTAGTATGGTGTTTGGCAAAGAGCAAAATATATTTAAAAGATCTAATCTCTTTCTGTAACTTAGAATTTGTTTTCTTCTAAGGAAAGATTATGACTAAATGGTAGTGGCTGGTGGAAGTCTAATAGCTAGAGATGTAAATTACAACTCTGTCTACCATATTATAGTATTCCTGAGTTTGTTCTTCCTCACCCTGTGTAAGGAGAGGTGAGGAGTCCAACCCCATGGTAAACTAATATCTACCTTGGCTCAGAGAAGATATGAAAGTGGTTTGGGGGGAACCGTTGCCCTGATTGTGCCACTTCCTCACCCAGATGCTGTTCATTGCTTGTCCCACTAGGTACTGTTGGAGACTGGAAACATCACTTGACTGTGGAGCAGAATGAAAGATTTGACTGGATATTCCAAAGGAATGTGAAAGATTTCCCCTTGGAGTTCACCTGGGACAAGAATGAGATGTGGAATTGGAATCACCGTCCAAAAGAAACACATAAAAATCCCTTACCCACACACAGTGAACCCAAGTTAAAATGTGGAACATAGTTTATGGGACAACTATAAAATGTGCTATCATCAATTGTAACAAATGTTCCACACCAATGCAAATTGTTAATAAAACGGTGGTATATGGGAATCCTATATTTTATGCGGGATTGTTTTATAAGCACATAACATCTCTAATAAAGAAAAACATTGATTTACTCAGAAGGTATGTTTTAAAATGCATATTAATTTGTACCTCTTATTCAATGTAAATGATTTAAATTTAGTAATAAATTAGAGTAATTATGCTTCAGATAAATTGCTGTGAGTTTGATGAACTCTTTGGAATTTCAAAAATCAAAATGATTTGGGGGATATTAAATAAAATGCACATAATAAATGAAAAGGAAACAATGCAAAATAAATTGTAAATGTTTTGAGATTTTTGGTAGTGTGCATATTTCCTATATCTATGATTGAATTAAGATCAGTTAAATATTAAAGATCCTCTCATTGATGTAGTTAAATTTAAGTTGTTTGGTTTCAAACAATGTGAATGTCAAAATGTGAAAGCAAGTGGAACAAATAGAGAACTCAAATATGAATGCATGCATCTTTATAATAAATCACTGGATCACAAAGTTTCAACTAAAGAGACGTGTATAAAGGATGAACCAATTATTTAGTGGTTCAATCACATTACTAGTTTGATGTGAAAAAAGTTCTATCCATAATACATCATTCACCAAAGTATTTACATGTGCAAATAATAGTTTCATATATACATATATATAGGCTAAAATCATTATAAATTAGAAAAATATGGGTAAATACGTTCATAATACCAGAAAGGAGAAAAAATTATGAAGCATAGAAGTTGGAAGGAACTAAAAGGAAACATTTAGAAAATTTAGTCATTAACATATCAATACCATTCATGACAGTCAACAAATTGAAAAAAACCCAATGACATGAAGGTCAGTGGAAAAGAAGGGAGATCCAATAGGGAGAGCCATACAAGTACCGAAACCTGAATTTTAATAAGATATAAAAGCAATTCGATGGAAGAGGCATGGACTTTTGAACAAATGGTGTTACAATAATTATACATTTCCAGACAAAACTACTGAAATTCAAACAAAATCTCACACCTTGTAAAATTAACTCAGTGCATTGTGGATCAAAATATTAAACACAAATCTATAAAACCTATAGAAGAAACATAGGATAAAACCTTCATGTCCTAGGGGTAGGCAACAAGTTCTTAGACATGGACCCAAAAGCATGATCCATAGAGAGAAATTTGATAGATGGACTTCACCAAATAAAAAGAAGCATTTGGACTGCAAAATATCAAAAGCATTTGAGGATGAAAAGAAAATCCACAATATTGGTGAAAAATTTGCAAATCATTTATGCTGAAAAGGCCTGTGTCCTGAATATAATGAACTCTTTAAACTCAACAGTAAGAAAACAAACTATTCAACTGGAAAACGGACAAAAGGCTTCAGTTTTGAAATGTTTATTTGAAAAAACAAACACTTCATCAAAGAGGAAGAAGGGATGGAAAATAAGAAAATAAAAATATGAATATCATGATTAACCATTAGGGAAATACAAATTAAAACTACTATGAGATACAACAACACATTTATTAGAATAGCCCAACTTAAGAAAAAATACCGACAATAATATGTGTTGGCAAGGATGTAAAGCAACTGGACCTCTCATACATTGCTGGTGGAATACAGATTAGTACAGCCACTTTCGAAAACAGCTTGACAGTTTCTCATCAACTTGAATGTACCCAACATATGACCCAACAATAATGCTGTTAGGCATTCATGGTAGAGAATGAAATTAACGTTCATACTGAAAGCAGCACATGAATGTTAGTAGCATTTTTTTAATGACCTGAAACTGGAACACCCCAAATGTCCTCCAAAGTATGAAAGGGTAAAAAAACCTGTAGCACACCCTGTACAGTGTATCTACTCAGTAATAAATAGCACAAAAGATGTAACAACTTGGATAGATTTTAAGAGTATGATATTTGGTGAAAAAAAGCCAACCTCAAAGTTACATACTTTATAATTCCATTTATATGACATTCGCAAAATGACAACATCATAGCGATGGAGAAAGATTGGTGATTTCCAGTGTGAAGTTTGGAGGATGTGACTATTAAGGGACAGCATAAGGGATTTTCTTAGTGGTAATGGGATGGCTTCATATCCTTACATTGCTGATGGTGCATTTTTCAATATGTGACAGTTTTATAGAACCATTACCTCCCCACCCCATCCCAACAAAACAATGCATGTAAAAACTGGTGAAATCCAAATGGCATTTGTAGATGAGTTAATAGTACTGTGTCAATGTCAACTTCCTGCTTTTGATTATGTACTATGGTTCTGTAAGATCTTATCAGTGGGTCAACTGGTAAAGAGTACACCAGCATTCTCTGTATTATTTTTGCATATTCTTGGGTGTTTAAAGAATTTCCAGTAAAATATTAATAAAATGATTATCCAAGATAATCACAAAGGGGAATAAACCTGATGGATTCAACCTAGAGTGTTACAAGACCTATTTTTTTCCTTTTCCTTTTGAAATAAGAGATTTACAAACTTGCAAAGATAGTACAAAGAGCTCAAATACCCCTCTCACCAGCTACCTCCATAATTAATATCTTAACTCATCCTGGTCATTTATCAAAATTAAGGAAGTAACAATGTAACTTAAGACTTTACTTGTATTTATCAGTTTTTCCAAAAATTTTATTTTTTTCTGTTCGATAATCCAATCTGATAACACAATTGTAGACATTGTGTCTACTTAGGTTCCTTCAATCTCTGAGACTTTTTAGGTCTTCTGTCATCTATAATGCTTTTGAGACTTTTGAAGAGAACTAGTCATATATTTGGTGGAATGTCTTCAGTTTGTTTTGATATGATGTTTTGATTACAAACAGATTGTAATATGGAATTTTTCAGAAAAATATGATAAATATGGTTTTCCTTCATATTCTATCATGTCAGAAGATGAGGATTATCAACATAATTTATTATTGGTGATGTTAACATTGATCATTTGATTAGGGTGATGTCTGCCAGTGTAGAAATGCTGTTTTTTTCATTTCCGTATTCTTTTTATTAGAAATGATTTGCTATGTTGTGCCCATTTTTATAAGGGTGGAAATTATGCTTCATCTCCTGAAGAAAGGAGTAACTGTTCATTTGTGGTCATACATTAAAACCACAACAGTAATTACTAAATATTTTGAAGCAATGCAAATTTCTTGTGTCTCATTAATGTTTCTTCCACTCATTTCTGTAATAATCAATAGACTTTTGCCTGTGGTGTTTGTTCTAATATTGATTTTCTCTGTCCATTATTCCTTTTACATTTATTAATTGGGATTTCTCTGTAAAGATTTCTCTCCCCTCTCGTATCTACTTATTGATGTATATTTGTCTAGATTGGTGAATATTTATTTTATTCTTTCATTTACAATCCAGTATTATTTTTATTCATTTTAGTGCTCAAAATTTCTCACCTTTAAAGACTGAAAATGATAAAAAGTGAGAGGACATAAATAATTAAAATCAGAAATCATATGCATCAAATGAGTTTGGGCAAGGTATTATTAACAAATATATGCCAACAAATTAGATAACCTAGTTGACTGGCACAGATTCCTAGAAATACACAGAAAAACTTAAGTGACTCATGTATAAGTAGAAAATCTCAAAAGATCAATAAAAGGTGAAGATATTGAATTGGTAATCAAAAACCTCCTAATAAAGAAAAGTCCAGGACCAGACGGCTTTACTGGTGAATTTTACTAAAGTCACAGAACTGGCACCAATCTTTCTCAAGTCTTCTAAAAATTAAAAAAGAACTGAACACATCCTAACTCATTCCATGAATTCAGGTTCACTCTAATTCCAAAACCAGATAACGATATTACAAGAAAAGAAAATTATAAATCAATACTGATTGTAAATACAAATATAAAAAACCTCAACAAAATATTAGAAAATTAAATCCAAAAGCACTTTTAAAGGATTATAGGCATGACCAATTGTGATATATCCCAGGGATGCAAGGGTGATTCGACATATAAAAGTCAATCAATTCAGCATCACTGTAATAGAATGAAGGGAAAAAGTCACATGATCACCGCAATTGTGCAGAAGAAGCATTGAACGAAGTCCAGCACTGCTTCTGGATAAAAACATTTATAAAACTAGAAAGAGATGGAAATATTCCCAACATGATAAAGGATATATATGAAAAACCCACAGCTAATAAAACTGGCAATAGATTGGAACTTTCTGGTGATAACGGATACATATGAAAATCCACAGCTAATATTATACTCAGTAGTAAAACACTTAAACCTTGCATCAAAGATCAGGAATAAGACAAGAATGCTTGCTTTCACCACTGTTATTCAACATCATACTGTGAGTGCTACACAGAGTAATTAAGCAAGTAGAAAGAGAAGAAATCAAAATTTGAACTGAGCCAGTAAAACTGTATCTATTTGTAGATAACATGATCTAATATTTATAAAATCCTCAAGAATCTAGGAGAATTCCACTAAAACAAATTACCAAAGTTGTAAGGTAGAAAGAAGATCAACATGCAAAAATCATTTGCGTTTGTGTACGCTAAAATGAACAATCTGAAAAGAAATTAAGAAAACAATTCTATTTGGAATAGCATCTAAAATAATACAGTATCTAGGAATAAGTCTAAACAAGGAGGTCAAAGACTCCTTGCTTAGAAATTATAGAAGATCTAAAACAGTGGAAACATAGCCTATGTTCATGGCTTGGAATTAATTTAATTTTGTTAAGATGTGAATGCTACAGATTCAGTTCAATCCCAATAAAAATTTCTGCAGCTTTTCACAGAAGTGGAAAATCTGATCTTCAAATACATATGGAAATGCAAGGGGACATAGATTTTCAAAAACAGCTTGAAAAAGTGAAGCATGCATAATGTGTATAGCAAAATATTGAGACCACAATGCAAATTTCATATATTTTTAAATGATTCATTTGTGAGCTCCAATGCCAAAAATGTTGAGTCAATTTATCATATATAGTCAAACTTGGTCTTGCTGTCAAACGTATTGATTGAATCTATTAATAACTTAAAAAGTGAAGAATGGTGGAAATTAAGACAAAGTACAATTTTCTGGGCTCATTATAAGCTTAATAGGTAAATGCAAACATGAATTTTGTGAGTTATATGTATTGTTTGACATCTGCATCAAAATTCATTAACTATATATATAGAAAAGAGCAACTATAATGGAAAAAGCAATTTTAACTCTATTAGTCAAAATGTATCAGTGAAATTTGCTTTCAAAATCTAAATACACTTATTTTCCTAAGGAAGAAACACTGACTAACAACTATGCAAATAATTCAACTCAAAGAAACTGCCCTCTCTTAAGGCCAATATTCACCAATATTCCTATTTCTTTGCATCCTTGAAGGCATTTGCTTTTTATTACTAATTTTAAAAATAATAGCCATTTTAATGGGTATGAGATGTTATCTCATGGTGGGTTCAATTTGCATTTCCCTAATAGCAAATGATGTTGCACATCTTTTCATGCTTATTGCCTCTTGCACGACTTCCTGGGAGAGATGTCTATTTAAGTCTTACTCATTTTTCAATTGGGACATTGGTCTTTTTTGTCATTGACTTAGAGGGTTTCTTCATGTATTCTTCATGTTAATCCCTTACAAACATATGGCCTCCAAATATTTTCTCCCATGCTGTCCGTTGCCTACCTCCGTTATTAAATATGTCTTTTATGCACAAAACTTAACTGGATGAAGTCCAATTTGTCTATATTTCTATTGTTGCTCATGGTTTTGGTGGCATATCTAATAATTCATGACCTAATATAAGATCCTGGATATTTTCCTCTATGTTTTTTTGAAGTATTTTATAGTTCTTCCTTTCATGGATAGGTCATTTCTCCATTTGAGTTAATCTTCAGTGAATGTTCATGGCATACTTGTTGAAAATCAATTGGCCATAAATGTGTAGTTTTTTTTCTCAACTATTAGTTCTATTCCATTGCATACTTTGTCTGTCCTTGCAGCAGTACCACATATTTTGACTACTGTAGCTCTGTAGTAACTTTTGAAAATAGTAAATGTGAGCCCACCAACTTTGCCCTTTTCAAGATGATTTGGCTATTCTGGTACCCTCACACTTCCACTTGAATTTGATGATTGGCTTTTGGTTTTTTTGGGAAAAAAAAAGGCTGTTGGAATTTTGAATGGGATTGAATTGAAACTGTGAATCATTTTTGATTTGTATTCAATCTTAAAATTCATTGCAAACCACGAACACTGATTGAAATCCCATTTTTATAGCTCTTCTTTAAATTTAAAAATATTTTATTAAGAAATATTTACACATGCACAGTGACTTGTATTGTATCTTAAAATTCATTGCAAGCCATGAACACTGATTGAAATCCCATTTTTATAGGTCTTCTTTAAATTAAAAAAATATTTTTTATCAAATCTTTACACACGCACACAGTCCATACATGGTATACAATCAATAGCTCACAATATCATCACATAGTTGTGTATTCATCACCCTCATCATTTTTAGAACATTTTTATCTCTCCAGAAAAATTAATGAAATGAAAAAGAAAAACAACTCATACATCCCATACCCCTTACGTATACCCATCTCCCTGATCACTAGTGTTTCAATATACCTAAGTTTTTACCCTTTATCCACCCTATTATTTATTTACTTTTATCCTTATTTTTTTACTCATCTGTCCTTACCCTGGAGAAAAGTACATGAGGTATAAGGTTTTCACAATCACAAGTTCACATTATAAATACTATATCATTATACAATCTCTCAGCCAAGGCTACTGGAACACAGCTAAACAGTTTCAGGTACTTCCCTCCAGTCACTCCAATATACCATAAAATAAAAAGGGATATCTATATAATACATAAGAATAACCTCCAGGATAACCTGCCAACTCTGTTTGAAATCTCTCAAGACCTGAAAATTTATTATGTCTCATCTCTCTTCCCCCTTTTGGTCAAAAAGTCTTTCTCAATCCCATGACACTGGGCTCCAACTCATGCCAGGAATTCAGTCCCACATTGCCCTGAGCGTCATGCCCCACATCATCAGGAGGGCAGTGAGTTAATCTGTTAAGTTGGCTTAGAGAGAGAGGTCACAACTGTATGCAACAAAATAGGTTCTCTGGGGTAACACTTTGCCATAATTACAAGTAGGCTTAGCTTCTCCTTTGCAGGAATAAGTTTCATAGGGTTGAACTCCAAGATTGAGGGCCCAGCCTATTGAATTGCTTGTTCCCACTGCTTGCGAGAATATCAGGAATTCCTCAGATAGGGAAGTTGAATATTTCCTTCTTTCTCTCCAGTCCCCAAATGGGACTTTGCCATTAATTTTTTATTCTCTGCTCAAATTACTCTGGGAAATATTGGGGCATCACACTAACCTGTACAAACAATAAGATCTCACACCTTCTTCAAGATTACATATACTCTGGTGTTCAACTAAACTGACCCAACAAGTTAAATTAGATAATGTACAATACAAAATATAAATTTTGCACCAAATAAACATCTCTTTCTTTGGTCACACAATGAAATTGGTTTTAAAATATGAACCATATCATATTTTACCCTGTATTCTGATTGACCTTTATCCTATCCAGATCAGCTTCATTCATATCTCTAGTTGAAATCTGATCACTATTTCAACTTTTTAAACAGTTGCCCTATAGAGTAATGCTGACATTCCTAGCTTTGGAGCTCCAACTCTGAGTCTCAGATGTCAAATAAATACCAGAAGTTTCTGGGAATAACCATGTTATATACAAACAACTCAGTATCTCAGAATTTAGAAATAACAGTTAGAACTCCAGTATATATGTGACTGCTTTAATAATTTACAATCCAGGACCCTTTACAAGAGGCCCCACCCAGATAACCTATGCTTTTGACTTCATTTCTGTGTTTGTACATTATAGTTAGTTCATATGAGTGAGGCACGATAATGTGTGTCTTTTTTGTTTCTGCCATTTCTGCCAGTGACCTTTGGAGATGAAGAAGGTAATGGCTCCCGGGGAGCTTCATGGAACAGAAAGCCAGGAGAGAAAGTAGCAGATGATGCCTTGCTTGCCATGTGCCCTTCCAGCTGAGAGAGAAACCCTGAATATCATCAGCCTTCTTGAACCAAGATATCTTTCTCTGGATGCCTTTGATTGGACATTTCTATAGACTTGTTTTAATTGCACATTTCTTGGCCTTTGAACTGTAAACTAGCAACTTATTAAATTCACCGTTTTAAAAGCCATTCTGATTCTGGTATATTGCATTTTGGCAGCTAGCAAACTAGAACACCTGTGTTCTTCATTCTCTAAAAGTTCACTCATTAATATTAGTTCATATTTGTGACACCATACAGTATTTGTCCTTTTGTTTCTGGCTTATTTGTACTCAAGGCTCATCCACCATGTTACATGCTTTATGACCTTATTCTGTCTTACATCTGCATAATATCCCACTGGATTTATATACCACAACTTGTTTAGCCACTCATTAATAGATGGAAATTAGGTGGTTTATATCACTTGGCAATCAAAAATAATGCTGCCATAAACCTTGGTGGGAAAATGTCTGTGTATGTCCTTGCCTTCAGTCCTTCTGCATAGATACCTAGTAATAGGATATCTGGATCATATGGCAATTTTATACTTAGCTTCCTGAGGAACTGCCAAAGTGCCTTCTAAAGCAGTTGTATCATTTTTTCATTCCCACCAACAGTGTATAAGTGTGCCTCTTTCTTCACAACCTTTCCAGCATTTGTCATTTTCTGTTTTTTTTTTGATAATGGCCATTCTAGTGGGTGTGATATCTCCTTGTGGTTTTGATTTGCATTTCTGTAATAGCCAGTGAAGTTGAGCATCTTGTCATGTGCCTTTTAGCCGTTTGTATTTCCTTTTCTGAAAAATTCTGATTGTGTCTTTTGCCCAATTTTAAAATTATGTTGTTTATCTCTTAGTTATTGAGTTGAAGAATCTCTCTTTATGTTCTGTATAGTACATCCTTATCTGATATGTGGTTTCCAAATATTGTCCCCCATTGAATAAGCTGCCCTTTTTACTTTCCTGACAAATCCTTTGATGCACAAAAGTGTTTAATTTTGAGGAGATCCCATTTATCTATCTCTTTTTTCAATCTCATGCTTTGGGTTTAAGGTCTCAGAAACCCTCTTCTATTACAAGATTTATAAGATATGTCCCTACATTTTCTTCTAATAGTTTTATGGTCTTAGCTTATGTTTAGGTTTTGATCCACGTTGAGTTAATTTTATATAGGGTGTGAATTTGGATCCTCTTTCATTCTTTTGCATATGGATATTCAGTTCTCGAAACACCATTTATTGAAGAGGTTGCTCTGTTGTAGTTGGGTTGGGTTGGCCTTATCAAAGATCAAACATGCAATTAAATTCCATTGACCAGCACATATATCTTTAATTTATTAATTTGAGATCTTACTTTTTAAAGGTAACTTTTTACAGCTATAATTTTCTGTGTGCACTGGTTTCCTGCATCTCATAAATTTTGTTATGTTTTATTTTTGTTTTCATTAATATATGTTTATTTTTAAATTTCACTTGTGATTTTTTCTCTGCTCATTGATTTTTTATGTATGTGTTATTCAGTTTCCATATGTTTGGTATTTTCCAGTGATCCTTCTGTAATTGATTTTTAGTTCACTCCACTGGTTTGAGAAGATACCTTGTATGATTTAAATCATTGTAAATTTATTGAGAATTCTTTTATGACTTAACATGGTCTAACTTGGAAAATGATCCATGTGCACTTGAGAAGAATGTGCAGTCTGCCAATATTGGGTGAAATGTTCTATATATATGTTTGTTACATCTAATTGGAGTATACAGTTGCATTCTGTCCCTTATTGGGTGCACAGGTGGTTCAGTGGAAGAAAGCTTACCTCTCATGCAGGATACTCAGGTTTGATTCTTGGACCATGGACCTGACCCAAAAAATCAAATCTAATCCTTATTAATCTTCTGGGTAGTTTCTCTATCAATTTTTGAAATGGTTTACTGAAATCTCCAACTCTTATTGATGAGCTGTCTATTACTCTGTTCAATTCTGTCAATGTTTGCTTCTAATATTTTAGGGCTTTGTTGTTAGGTGCATATGTGTTCATCAGTGCTATGTGTTTTTGAAATCTTTCATATTTTATCAAAATTGATATCCTTGTAACAGCTTTAAGCTTAAAGACTATTTTATCTGACTTTAGTGCTGCCACCTTGGCTCTCTTTAGGTAACTATGCATGGAATATTTTCTCATCCTTCACTTCCACCTGTTTGTGTCTTTGAAATTCAGATGAGTCTCTTGTAAAGACCAGAAAATTGGATTATATTTTCAGCCATTTTGCCAATATCTGACTATTGGGAGAGTTTATGCCATTCACATTTGGTGTAATCAATGATAACTTTGGGTTTCCTTCAACCATTTTGTCACTTACTTTTTTATATTCCATATCTTTTTTGCCCCTTAATTCCTCTATTACTGTTAGCATAAGACTTTTTAAAACTTTACTTGAGTACAATTCATGTTCATCCAACCCATTCACTAAGAGGGTCTCCCATATATCTTTCCTGGATAAGTTTTAATTTATTTCTGACTTCTTTTGAGATGATGATTGGATCCAAGAGCCACATGTCTAATCTCTTTAGCAGATGGCTGTCCAACAACACTCTTGAGCTTCTTTCCACTGCATGAAATCTAAATAGGCTGACGTGTCCAAACCATCAAGTCCTGGCTCCTCTTTGCTCAGCAGTTCAGCCCTCTATTTGGATCTCTGCTCTCATGTTTTACAACAAGCAGCAAAGAGAAACCAGGCTGCACTTTCAACATTTTGCATAGAAATCTCTTTATCTGAAAATCCAAGCTTATTATTTCAAGTTCTGTTTTTCACCTAACATAAGAGTACAATTTCTACAATTTTTATGCCAGAATATAGAATGGTGAACTTCCCTCAAATTTCCAATATCACACAAATATATCCATAACAATAAAAAAGAAATATTCATAGTCATTACTCTCCTTGTTTCTGCATTTGGTCATGTAGTCTTAGCTGCATTTTGCAACTACCTCCTTCCATTATCTCTCCTATATTTGCTTTGCTCTCATGAAGCCCATCAGATGGTCATTGTTCTGTACCTGGTGGCCTGACACAAGTGTTTGTTCTTGAAAGGTCGCAGCCATTAGTATTACTGCCTGAACCTTTTCCCATTTCCACTGCTTTTATTTCTGAACCTTTGAATCCTGGCTATGGGAGAAACACTGTCATATATTAGATACTGATTTAGAGTAGATGCAACATTACATTATTCCTACAAGTTACTGACACCTGGTTGGAACTGTAATTGAGTCTTGAAAAGACCATTCCGGTATTCTATCAGCTGAGCAGTTTCAAGAGGATGGAGAACGTGGTAAGGTCAATGAATTTCATAAGCATGGGACCATGGCTACTTAATTTGTATGAAGTGATTTCCTTGATCAGACGCAGTGCTGTGTATCATGATGGTGGATAAAGCATCCTCTATGTTCTAGGATGTTAATGTTCATGTAATCCACATTCCTTTTTATTCAGTGCCCTTACTTTTCTTTTCTTCTCCTGTTTTTGGTTTGTTTGATTCCCCCACACCCAGCTCCTAAATTGATGCTTACATGAATGTTTCATATTTTCTTGTTTTCTGCTATATACCTATAAATTTCCATCTAGGGATGAATTAAGTTGCATTCCTCATGGTTGTACAACGTATTTCTGTTGCCATTTAGTTCAAAATATTTGCTAATTTCCATTCTCTCTTCTTTGATCCATAGGTTACTTAGAAATGAACTACTTAAGTGACAAACAATTGGGAATTTCCTTGTTATTGATTCTGCTTTAAGATTACTTCAGTTAGAGAAATTCTCTAATCAATTTAATTCCTTTGAAAATTATTAAGATTCATTTTTTTTGGTTCAGAATAGATTCTTTTTGCAAATATTCCACGTGCATGCAAACAGAATTTGTATTATAGAGTTGGGGAATTCATTGTATTCCATATCTATTTATAGAACTATCTCTCTATTCATTCAACTATCAGAACTAAAAAAAAATTGCCTATTATGTTGTTAAGATAGTCTGTAACTTGATTATTAGTGATAAGGACAGGTTTTTCCACAGTAATGTAAATTATTCCCCTCTGTAAGAGGATTTGCAAAGGACAGTAGTAGTTCAAATCAACATTGTCTGATGGAGCTCATAGACAGACGATAAATGAGAGCATTGCTGGGATTAAGTCTTTATTCACTAATAATCTAAGGAATTTTTTCAGCAGGGTATCCCTGGTTATCTAGATTTTTATTGTGAATAAATGAGCATTTATGGATTTGTGTGATGCATCTACACTAAAGGATGGAAGTTCCTTATGTAGCCCTTTTGGCCGCATGATTTGTCAGACTTGAAAGTTGAGGACTCCCCACATAGCTTCTCCTACATATAATTACTATTTATCTTATACCAAATGAAATTCTGTTGCAGAAAAGAAGGTACAGGAAGTGGAATCTGAGGGTTTGGAGCCTCCCACATATCTATGTATTTTGGTTTCTCCATTGCTTCTCTCTTATGTCCTTAGCTAAACATCAACAATGCTGAATTTTTAAAGTAAGATTTTTGTATCTGAAAGTCTGATTATGTTTGTCTTTTCTTTAGTTTTGTCAGAGAGATTTTCATATATTTATTTGATCACCACCATTTAGATGCATACAAAATTAAGGCTTTTAAAATTTCCTGTTTTTTACCTCTTTTTTTCAATGTGAAAATTCCTTTCATCTCCAGTAGTATTTTGTGCTTAAATTTTACTACCAGCTTACTTTCTTTTTGTCTTTTCAAAAATGTAATTTTTTTGAGATCTATTCACACTCCATATGATCCGATCAAAGTATAGTACAAATGGTTCACAGTATCATCACAAAGCTGTGCATTCATCATCATAATCCTTTTTAGAATATTTGCATTATTCCACTTCCATCCATTGCAAATCGTGAAGAATGCCCACAAACACCAGTGTACAAATGCTTTCAGTTCTTCCAGGTCCATCTAATAACTGGTTTGCAGGATCACGTGGCAATCCTGTACTTAGCCTATTGTGGAACCATCTCTACTTTGTTGTCATTTATCTCCTTTTGGCTTTCTTTTCAATTAGCCATTTGAAAAACTCTATTCTGTTTCCTCCTTATTTATTATTTTATAATATTTTATTAGTTTTTACTGATTAGAGATTACAACACATGTGTTTCACTTAAGACAATCTACTTTATCTCAGAACATTTGTCCCTATTTAAACAATGCAAGGTCCTTACCATACCTTAACACTTATACTCTTCTTATCTTTTGTGTTATTATGGTCACTGTATTTTAATTCTTTATATATTTCTAATCTGGAAGCCATCATAATCATTACCATTTTACACAATTAATGTTCTTTTAGATTTATCTACATATTAACTTTTCTTTTCTTTTGGCATCAACTGTACTTCCATCAGGGATCCATTTATTTCTCCTTGGTGTATTCCCATGATTTTCTTAGTAGATATCTGTATTTATATCTTAGGCTTACAATTATTTGTTTGAATTTTTCAACATATATGTCTGTCTGTATGCCTTTTTTACTATTAACTCTATTTTTATATTTTTCTATATATTTCATAATGGATAGATATTTTCTTTACTCCTCTGCTGTTTTTGATTTGTTAATGAAACCATCTAATAAATTTTAATTTCTGGTACTATATTTTTAGTTATCCAATTTCCAGTTAATTTCCTTTTTATAGGTTCTAGTTCTGCATTGAAATACTTTATCTTTTCCTTCAAGCTCTTGAATACATTCACCACAATATTTAAAAATCCCTGACTTAATATCTAATATCTGGATCACTTGTTTCTAACACATGCTTTTTTTCCCCCTTCATTCTTGGTCAGTTACTCTTATTTCTTGGCATTCCAGCTAATTTTTAATGATTAAATGTTAAAGAGTTTGTATAAAAAATTTTTTAGATGTGGCTCAGTGGCAGAATTCTTGGCTGCCAAGCTGGAGACCTGGGTTCGATTTCCAGAGCCTGCCATGACAAAAAAAAGAAGTAGATCCTCTGAATCCTATCTTCCTCTGGAGATTTCATTTTTGTCTAACAGGCTGGTAAGACTCAGGCACATCCACTTGATCCAGTTGAGTTTAGCCTTAAGTCTTTATTAGAGTCAGATCTTTGCTGTTACACTTACTCCTGTGAAATAGTTCTTCTGGAATCTCATCTAAAACTTGAGATGTTCACCAGGAATCCTCTACATTTGAGGTTACCAGAATCCTGCCTTTTTCTCAGAACAAAAGACTGTGAAGATTTTTATTCAGTTCTATGACCTTTTGCCAACTGCTTTCTTTTGGGTCATTTAGTGTCTTGTCCTGCCAATGAACAGTTTAAGAATTCGCAAACTCCTTGGGGGAAAGTTGCTTGAAGAATTTGGTCTCATTTTTGGTGGTACCTTCCTACCTGGATTTATGGTACCTCAAGTTCTGGTCCTTTTTTCTGGCATGTATCAACTCTCCTAGGAATCCTACCTTTCTCCTGAAGTACCTCATTTTGATATTTATTTTAATGTGTATCCTTCCCTAGTTGTGTACTGTCAGTTTTGTCTTTATCAAAAGATATCTTCATTTCCATTTTTAAACAATAAGTGTTTTATTTTAGAATAATTTCAACTGCACAGAAAAATTAAGATAGTACAGATTTCACATATGCCCCATACCAAGTTTGCCCTATTATAAATATCTTACATTATGATGGAATATTTCATAAATTTATGAACCGATATTGATACATTATAATTACAAAAATCCATCCTTTTAAAATATTTTCTTGTTTTTAGCTAATGTTGATTTTCACCTGCAGAACACCAGTTGGAATATCACAGAGCCCTTAGTCATCATGTTTCCTTAGACCCCTATTGGCTATGACAGTTTCTCAGACGTTCCTTGTTTTTTGACAACAATTTCTCTGCCTTTCCTTGTTTTTTAACAACCTTGACAGTTTTGAAGAGTATTGTTTAGTTGTTGTTATAATATTCTTCAATTAGAATTTTCTGATTTATGGGTGGGAAATAGTTTAGAGTAAATTATTTCATTCTCCTCACATTATAGCAAAAGTATAAGCTGCCATCATGAATTATCTCTATTGGTGCTAATCTTCATCATGTTGCTGAAGCGGCATTTGTTGGACATCTCCACTGTGTGGTTGGTAATTCTCCCCTATTCCATGTCGGGCTCCTTAGAATGAAATAACTTTGTGTACCTCATATTTGAGAGGTGGGAGTTAAGCTCTTCCTATTTGAGGGTGGAGTGTTTCCATCAATTACTTGGGATTCTTCTGTATGGGAGACTTGTCTATTCCATCTCATTTATTTATTCAATCATTTATTTATATCAGTATTTACCCATGGATACTTACTTTCTCCTTTGGATTACAACCTAGTACCTAGTCCAATTTTATTTATTTTATTGATTAATTTTTTTCAAACTTTGGACATGGGAGCTCTCTTATTTGGTTTTTTCTTTGATATGCTCCAATCATTTAGAGTACATTTTACCTTCTGTCACTTGAAAGCAGTCCAAGATTGTATTTACTACCCCAGTCCTAGAATCAGCCATTCATTTCCCCATGGAGTTTTGATTCCTTAAATTGGGAAATGGTATCAGAGATAGCCAGAGTTAATTGTGTTTGTTGCTGTTTTCTCCAACTGTAGCCTATTATCATAGAGATCCTTCTCCCCTTGTTTATCTATAATCTTTAACTGCAACAGTGAGAAAACTGGCTTCCTTCATCTTCTATCATTTGTTCATTTCCATTATCACATATAATGCCTTCAGAGAAGCTTCTTTCACTTAGTGTCGTATCTTTATTATGATTGATGAAACAGTATTGTTATCGTTATGCTATTACCTCTAATCCATAGTGTACCTTAAGGGTTCACAGTTCGTGTTGCACAGTCCTGTGATTTTACAATTTCTTTATGCAGGGAACCATATACAATAAAAATTTCTGATTTTATCCACATTCAAACATACAATTCAATGTTGTTAATTACATACACATTGTTGTGCTACCATCTCCACTATTCATTACCAAAACTTACTCATCACCTCAAATTTTCAAAAGAATTTTCAACTCCTTCTTCCCTACACCTATCTGGTCCTCTGGTAAACTGTTATCTAGTTTGAGGTTAAGTCTTACTTTGTTCCTGAAGGAGTAGTCACAATTCCAAACAAATCATTTCTTTCAGTGTAAAGATCTGCAGAATACCACCTTAACTAGAGATGGGACAAACTAATGACCTGGAGCAGCTGGCTCATGACCAAAAGCCCATGAATCTTGAGGGTCCTCAAGATCACATGGGACATGGGACCAGACCCCAAAACAGCCAAGAATATGAATTACAAGGGGATGGGCATGGGCATTGGGTAGATGGTACCAAGGATGCTCAATGAGCTTTGATGAAGGGCAAGAACCAGAATAGATTCTGAGGTTAGATAGAGGTGAATTCCTCCAAGGATGGGGATGCTGTGATCTTCAACTGATCATTTAATTACCAATGGTGGCTTTTCCAGATTCTTGCAGTTATTATTTCTGTGAAGACACTGAGCATCAAAGTAAAGCCAAGCCATACTCATTGCAGTTGTTTTCAATAGTTTCACCACTGCATTATCTTCCTCCGGGCAGGTAAGGAGGTAGTTAACTCTACAACAGAGCTTCTTCATCAAGTCTGGGGTCACAGGGTGGGTTCAATAAGGGCTCTTTGATCCTTTTTGAGTTAAGTTTTGTATATGTTGTGAGGTATGGGTCTACTTTCATATTTTGAACATGGATATCCAATTGTCTTAGTACCATTTGTTGAAGAGACTATTCTTTCCCCATTGGGTAGATTTGATGCCCTTGTTAAAATTCATACATTTGGCCATACATTTGAGGATTTATTTCTAAACTCTCAATTCAATTCCACTGGTTAATATGTCTGTTCTTGTGCCAGTACCATTCTGTTTAGCTTAATAAAGCTTGTAATAAAATTTAAAATAAGAAGACATGAGTCCTCCAACTTCTTTCTTCTTTTTCAAGATTCTTTTAGCTATTCAGGCCCCTTAGCCTTATCTAAATTTGATGACTTCTATCTAAATTTGATGACTGCCTTTTACATTTCTGCAAAGAAGGCTATAGGATTTTTTTATGGAGATTGCATTGAATCTGTAAATCTCTTTGGGTAGAATGGATACTGTAATGATAATCAGTCTTCAACACAATGAGTAAGAAATACACATCCATTTATTTAGGTCTTCTTCAATTTCTTTCAGCAATGCTTTTTAGCTTTCCATGTATAAGTCCTTTACATTCTTGCTGAAATATATTATATTCTTAGAAATTTTATCTTTTACTTGCTATATTGTAAATGAATTTTTTTCTTGGATATCCTCTTCTGATTGTTCACTACTAGTAAGTAGAAACACTGCTGAGTTTGCATACTAATTTTGTACCCAACCACTTTGGTGAATTCATATATTGGCTCTAGTAGCATTGCTGTGAGTTTCCAGAGTTTTCTAGGTATAGAACCTATAATCTGAACTTCGGGAGAATTTTACTTCTTTTCCTGTTTGTGTTCCTTTATTTCTTGTTCTCTTACCATTGATGACTTAAATGTCAGAGCAATGCTAAGTAACAGTGGCATCAGGGCATCCTAGTCTACTTCCTGATGTTAGGGGCAAAGTTTTCAGTCTCTCACCATTGAGTATGATATTTGCCTTGTGTTTTTCATCTATGTCCTTTTTCATGATGAAGAAGCTTCCTTCTATTATAGTTCTCTACTTTCCTTTTCAAGGAGTGCTAACCTTTGTGAAAGCCTTTTGTGACCTAATGGAGATCACGTGTTTTTTCTTTTGTTATATTAAAATCATGTGTTCCATTAAGTGATTTCTGTATATTCACTTTACACTCTACTGAGAATTTCTGTTAGCATGTGCTACAATAAAACAAGGTAATCTATAAAAAAAGAAGTCCTGGAGACCAGGAGAAAAGTGTATTCAAACCAAGAATAATGAAGAATAGCCCCTGTGGGGTCAAAGTTGATGATTCAATGTTCCAGATCTATGGGGAAGGGAGAAATTCCATAGGTAATATCTTTCACTTAATTTGGATTTGTTAACATGGAAATATAGGTAGAGGAGGTAAGGAAACAAAATAAATTTAATGGAATTCCTTGCAAATATTTAACATGCTATACTAGAAAAAAACTCTCATATTTGACTCCTTAACTCTGTGGTAAAAATGTTCATTTCCATATACTGAGGACATCATTCTCAATATTTAATCTCAATATTTAGACAAAGATATTATTGATACAAAATTTTGTGTAATGTCATCAGTCTTCACAATTAAAATAATATATAGATGAGCAAACTTGGGAGCAGAATTATAAGAGAAAAAGTAATGATGAAGGTAAAGAAACTGAAATGCTAAAAAGATAAGGCTTTGAGACTATTCATAAAGAATCAAATAAGAATTTAGACCTTTTGAAATAGAAGTTAAGAACTATGAATTTTTAGAGGCAAAGTAACCAGCAGAAAGTTGAAAATGGAGTAGGTTAAAATGTACAAATGAACCTCTTTGTTTGGTAGAAGTGGAAGTAAAAAAGAGACACAAATAACAATGTCACTTCTTTTTTTTTATTAATTAAAAAAATTAACTAACACAACATTTAGAAATCATTCCATTCTACATATGCAATCAGTAATTCTTAATATCATCACAGAGATGCATATTCATCATTTCTTAGTACATTTGCATCGATTCAGAAAAAGAAATAGAAAGACAACAGAAAAAGAAATAAAATGATAATAGAGAGAAAAAATAAAAATAAAAAAATAAAATAAAATAAAAACTATACCTCAGATGCAGCTTCATTCAGTGTTTTAACATAATTACATTACAGTTAGGTATTATTGTGCTGTCCATTTCTGAGTTTTTGTATCCAGTCCTGTTGCACAGTCTGTATCCCTTCAGCTCCAATGTCACTTCTTATTATATAACTTTTGTACAATTTGATTTTTGAATGGTTTAAAATTATTTTTATAGGCATAATATTATTTGTTTTCTTTTAAAAATAATGTTTCCAAACAGATAAGCTATTATCATCCAGAAATTTCTTTGGGGTGAAAATTCATTCTCCTGAAATGCACTGTACATTAAAGAGGCTCAAATAGCAAAGGCAGAAAGTTTGTGGTAAATATTATAGAACAGTTCTACATTGTGGTTTAGCTTTCTGTCTTTCAGGCCTCTTGACCACAAATAATATGGTAAGTGACTACAAGAAAGCACAAGGATACGGTGTCTGTGCAAAATCAATGTGACAAAATTATAAAAAAAACAGTGACTTTAACATCATTTTCCACATTTTCAGTTTTCTTAGCCTGTCTATCAGAGTAAATCAGATATAATATCTCCTGAGCTAGATAGTTTCTATTGAAAACTAAACCTTATTTTTAGTTTTACAAGTTCACCACCTTGTAATGGTTCTGAAACTTTTGGTTTATTCATTTTAGAATTTTATGGCAGACTTTGTTTCTGGTCTGACATGTTAAGAGCTTGAAAGTCATAACTGCAATATTACAACAAGAAAATGCTGGGCACATTGAAAATCAATGACTCTTTGATCCATCAGAGTCACAGAGTACAGAGATCCATTAGAGAATTTAGGTCACAGAGCAAGCCACTGCCCTGAAAATAGAAAGACAGACAAATAAAGGGTATTACAGTTTGTGGTGACGGTGAGCAGGGCTGCTACTAGAATCAACACTAAGTGGGAATGCTTATATATTAATTGACTAATTGTGGAGACTGAATGTAGTCGTCTAGCTTGAGAGTTATTACATCAACAATCAACAAAGGAGATTGCCTTCAGCAATGAGGGCACTGGAGGCTTACCTTTTCATGGGGAACTCAATATCATCTTCATTGTCTTTCCAAATTGTGGCCTGACCTATGGAATTTATATTTGACAATCAACACAGTTCAGTGACCAATTTCTATAATAACAACTCTATTAATATTTGTATACCCATTTATCATTCCATTTTCTTGAGAACCTTGACTAATGCACCTAGGTACATATTAAAACAGCAGAAAATCAAAGAAAGGAAAAACATTTGAGAAGAAATAAATGAAGGTTAAAAAAATCTTTCATTTTTCTTATTCTTAACTTATCAAAAAATAATAGTTCATTCAAAATAATAATCAGTGGAACAGAACAAACCATCAAAATAAGATCCACACAAACAAGAGAAAAGAGAACATTTTTACAGAGGATTAAGAATAAGAATTACATCATATTTAATTTCAGAAACCATGCAAGCAAGAAGAGGGGCAGTGAAATTGTTGGATAAAAAACCCAAACTTTTAGAATTATTTTTCCAGTTAAATTATCCTTCATAAGTGAAAGAAAAATACTTCTGTTTCTGAAGTAAACAGAAATTTTGGAAATTCGTCACCAGTAGTCCTGAATGGCTACAAATGACAAAAGATCTTCAGAGAAAGAGAGGGAAAACAATTTAGGAGAGAAAGTCGTATGTACATAAATAAAGGAAGAGCATTTGAGAAGAAATAAATGAAAATCAAAGAAAATCTTTCATTTTTCTAATTCTTTTCTTTTTAATTTGCTTTCTTTTTTATTAACGGAAAGAAAGAAAAAAAAGAAATTAACACAACATTTAGAAATCATACCGTTCTACATATGCACTCAGTAATTCTTAACATCATCACATAGATGCATGATCATCGTTTCTTAGTACATTTGCATCGGTTTAGAGGAACTAGCAACCCAACAGAAAAAGATATAAAATGTTAATATAGAGAAAAGAAATAAAAGTAGTAATAATAGTAAAAAACAAACAAAAAAAACCCCTATAGCTCAGATGCAGCTTCATTCAGTGTTTTAACATGATTACTTTACAATTAGGTATTATTGTGCTGTCCATTTTTGAATTTTTGTATCTAGTCCTTTTGCACAGTCTGTATCCCTTCAGCTCCAATCACCATTATCTTACCCTGTTTCTAACTCCTGCTGGACTCTGTTACCAATGACATATTCCAAGTTTATTCTCGAATGTCTGTTCACATCAGTGGGACCATACAGTATTTGTCCTTTAGTTTTTGGCTGGACTCACTCAGCATAATATTCTCTAGGTCCATCCATGTTATTACATGCTTCATAAGTTTATTCTGTCTTAAAGCTGCATAATATTCCATTGCATGTATACACCACAGTTTATTTAGCCATTCTTCTGTTGATGGACATTTTGGCTGTTTCCATCTCTTTGCAATTGTAAATAACACTGCTATAAACATTGGTGTACAAATGTCCGTTTGTGTCTTTGCCCTTAAGTCCTTTGAGTAGATACCTAGCAATGGTATTGCTGGGTCGTATGGCAATTCTATATTCAGCTTTTTGAGGAACCGCCAAACTGCCTTCCACAGTGGTTGCACCAGTTGACATTCCCACCAACAGTGGATAAGTGTGCCTCTTTCTCCACATCCTCTCCAGCACTTGTCATTTTCTGTTTTGTTGATAATGGCCATTCTGGTGGGTGTGAGATGATATCTCATTGTGGTTTTGATTTGCATTCAGGGACATTGAGCATCTCTTCATGTGCCTCTTGGCCATCCATATTTCCTCTTCTGGTAGGTGTCTGTTCAAGTCTTTTTCCCATTTTGTAATTGGGTTGGCTGTCTCTTTGTTGTTGAGTTGAACAATCTCTTTATATATTCTGGATACTAGACCTTTATCTGATATATCATTTCCAAATATTGTCTCCCATTGTGTAGGCTGTCTTTCTACTTTATTGATGAAGTTCTTTGATGCACAAAAGTGTTTAAATTTGAGGAGCTCCCATTCATTTATTTCTTTCTTCAGTGCTCTTGCTTTAGGTTTTAAGGTCCATAAAACCACCTCCAGTTGTAAGATTCATAAGATATCTCCCTACATTTTCCTCTAACTGTTTTATGGTCTTAGACCTAGTGTTTAGATATTTGATCCATTTTGAGTTAACTTTTGTATAAGGTGTGAGATGCGGGTCTTCTTTCATTCTTTTACATACGGATATCCAGTTCTCTAGGCACCATTTATTGAAGAGACTGTTCTGTCCCAGGTGAGTTGGCTTGACTGCCTTATCAAAGATCAAATGTCCATAGATGAGAGGGTCTATATCTGAGCACTCTATTCGATTCCATTGGTCGATATATCTATCTTTATGCCAATACCATGCTGTTTTGACCACTGTGGCTTCATAATATGCCTTAAAGTCTGGCATCGCAAGACCTCCAGCTTTGTTTTTTTTCCTCAAGATGTTTTTAGCAATTCGGGGCACACTGCCCTTCCAGATAAATGTGCTTATTGGTTTTTCTAATTCTGAAAAATAAGTTGTTGGGATTTTGATTGGTATTGCATTGAATCTGTAGATCAGTTTAGGTAGGATTGACATCTTAATTATATTTAGTCTTCCAATCCATGAACACGGTATGCCCTTCCATCTATTTAGGTCTTCTGTGATTTCTTTTAGCAGTTTTTTGTAGTTTTCTTTATATAGGTTTTTTGTCTCTTTGGTTAAATTTATTCCTAGGTATTTTATTCTTTTAGTTACAATTGTAAATGGGATTCGTTCCTTGATTTCCCCCTCAGATTGTTCATTACTAGTGTATAGAAAAGCTACAGAGTTTGAATGTTGATCTTGTAGCCTGCTACTTTGCTGTACTCATTTATTAGCTCTAGTAGTTTTGTTGTGGATTTTTCTGGGTTTTCGACGTATAGTATCATATCATCTGCAAACAGTGATAGTTTTACTTCTTCCTTTCCAATTTTGATGCCTTGTATTTCTTTTTCTTGTCTAATTGCTTTGGCTAAAACTTCCAACACAATGTTGAATAATAGTAGTGATAGTGGGCATCCTTGTCTTGTTCCTGATCTTAGGGGGAATGTTTTCAATTTGTCCCCATTGAGGATGATATTAGCTGTGGGTTTTTCATATATTCCCTCTATCATTTTAAGGAAGTTCCCTTGTATTCCTATCCTTTGAAGTGTTTTCAACAGGAAAGGATGTTGAATCTTGTCAAATGCCTTCTCTGCATCAATTGAGATGATCATGTGAGTTTTCTGCTTTGATTTGTTGATGTGGTGTATTACATTAATTGATTTTCTTATGTTGAACCATCCTTGCATACCTGGGATGAATCCTACTTGGTCATGATGTATAATTCTTTTAATGTGTTGTTGGATACGAATTGCTAGAATTTTATTGAGGATTTTTGCATCTATATTCATTAGAGAGATTGGTCTGTAGTTTTCTTTTTTTGTAATATCTTTGCCTGGTTTTGGTATGAGGGTGATTTTGGCTTCATAGAATGAATTAGGTAGTTTTCCCTCCACTTCGATTTTTTTGAAGAGTTTGAGGAGAGTTGGTACTAATTCTTTCTGGAATGTTTGGTAGAATTCACATGTGAAGCCGTCTGGTCCTGGACTTTTCTTTTTAGGGAGCTTTTGAATGACTAATTAAATCTTTTTACTTGTGATTGGCTTGTTGAGGTCATCTATTTTTTCTTGAGTCAAAGTTGGTTATCATGTCTTTCCAGGAACCCATCCATTTCATCTAAATTGTTGTATTTATTAGCCTAAAGTTGTTCATAGTATCCTGTTATTACCTCTTTTATTTCTGTGAGGTCAGTAGTTATGTCTCCTCTTCCATTTCTGATCTTATTTATTTGCATCCTCTCTCTTCTTCTTTTTGTCAATCTTGCTAAGGGCCCATCAGTCTTATTGATTTTCTCATAGAACCAACTTCTGGCCTTATTGATTTTCTCTATTGTTTTCATGTTTTCAATTTCATTTATTTCTGCTCTAATCTTTTTTATTTCTTTCCTTTTGTTTGCTTTGGGGTTAGTTTGCTGTTCTTTCTCCAGTTCTTCCAAGTGGACAGTTAATTCCTGAATTTTTGCCTTTTCTTCTTTTCTGATAAAGGCATTTAGGGCAATAAATTTCCCTCTTAGCACTGCCTTTGCTGCATCCCATAAGTTTTGATATGTTGTGTTTTCATTTTCATTTGCCTCTAGGTATTTACTAATTTCTCTTGCAATTTCTTCTTTGACCCACTTGTTGTTTAAGAGAGTGTTGTTGAGCCTCCATGTATTTGTGAATTTTCTGGGACTCCACCTATTGTTGATTTCCAACTTCATTCCTTTATGATCTGAGAAAGTGTTGTGTATGATTTCAATCTTTTTAAATTTGTTAAGACTTGCGTTGTGACCCAGCATATGGTCTATCTTTGAGAATGATCCATGAGCACTTGAAAAAAAGGTGTATCCTGCTGTTGTGGGATGTAATGTCCTATAAATGTCTGTTAAGTCTAGCTCATTTATAGTAATATTCAGATTCTCTATTTCTTTATTGATCCTCTGTCTATATGTTCTGTCCATTGATGAGAGTGGTGAATTGAAGTCTCCAACTATTATGGTATATGTGTCTATTTCCCTTTTCAGTGTTTGCAGTGTATTCCTCACGTGTTTTGGGGCATTCTGGTTCGGTGCGTAAATATTTGTGATTGTTATGTCTTCTTGTTTAATTTTTCCTTTTATTAGTATATAGTGTCCTTCTTTGTCTCTTTTAACTGTTTTACATTTGAAGTCTAATTTGTTGGATATTAGTATAGCCACTCCTGCTCTTTTCTGGTTGTTATTTGCATGAAATATCTTTTCCCAACCTTTCACTTTCAACCTATGTTTATCTTTGGGTCTAAGATGTGTTTCCTGTAGACAGCATATAGAAGGATCCTGTTTTTTAATCCATTCTGCCAGTCTATGTCTTTTGATTGGGGAATTCAGTCCATTAACATTTAGAGTTATTACTGTTTGGATAATATTTTCCTCTACTATTTTGCCTTTTGTATTATATATATCATATCTGACTTTCTTTCTTTCTACACTCTTCTCCATGTCTCTCTCTTCTGTCTTTTCGGTTCTGACTCTAGTGCTCCCTTTAGTATTTCTTGCAGAGCTGGTCTCTTGGTCACAAATTCTCTCAGTGACTTTTTGTCTGAGAATGTTTTAATTTCTCCCTCATTTTTGAAGAACAATTTTGCTGGATATAGGAGTCTTGGTTGGTAGTTTTTCGCTTTTAGTAACTTAAATATATCATCCCACTGTCTTCTAGCTTCCATGGTTTCTGCTGAGAAATACACATAGTCTTATTGGGTTTCCCTTTTATGTGATGGATTGCTTCTCTCTCGCTGCTTTCAAGATCCTCTTTTTCTCTTTGACCTCTGACATTCTAACTAATAAGTGTCTTGGGGAACGCCTATTTGGGTCTAATCTCTTTGGGGTGCGCTGCACTTCTTGGATCTGTAATTTTAGATCTTTCATAAGAGTTGGGAAATTTTCAGTGATAATTTCTTCCATTAGTTTTTCTCCTCCTTTTCCCTTCTCTTCCCCTTCTGGGACACCCACAACACGTATATTTGTGCAGTTCATATTGTCCTTGAGTTCCCTGATACCCTGTTCAAATTTTTCCATTCTTTTCCAGATAGTTTCTGTTTCTTTTTGGAATTCAGATGTTCCATCCTCCAAATCACTAATTCTATGTTCTGTTTCTTTAAATCTATCATTGTAGGTATCCATTGTTTTTTCCATCTTTTCTACTTTATCCTTCACTTCCAGAAGCTCTGTGATTTGATTTTTCAATTTTTCTATTTCTTCTTTTTGATCAGCCCATGTCTTCTTCATGTCCTCCCTCAATTTATTGATTTCATTTTTGAAGAGGTTTTCCATTTCTGTTCGTATATTCAGCATTAGTTGTTTCAGCTCCTGTATCTCATTTGAACTATTGGTTTGTTCCTTTGACTGGGCCATATTTTCAATTTTCTAAGCATGATCCATTATCTTCTGCTGGCGTCTGGGCATTTAGTCAGATTTCCCTGGGTGTTGGACCCCACAGGTTGAAAAAGTTTTCTGTGAAATCTCTGGGTTCTGTTTTTCTTATCCTGCCCAATAGGTGGTGCTCGTGGCACACGTTTGTCTACGGGCTCCACCAGTAAAAGTTGCTGTGGGTCCTTTAACTCTGGAAAACTCTCGCCGTAGGGGAGGTTCGGCAGTCGAAGCGTCTTGGAAGGGTGCCAGCCGGCCCGGCGGTCCGAACGCGGGGAGGGTCGCCGGCCGCCGCAGCACAGGAGAGTGCCCGACCGAATTTCCTAGTCGGCCCGGGGTGCCAAGCATGGCGGAAGGGCGCCAGCTGTGCAGCCTGGAAGAGTGCACTGTTCCCAGCCGGACCGGGGAGTCACGTGTTTGGAAGGGACCCCCTGGTCACCGTTCTCCACAGTCTGGGGATTTCTGACCCAACTCTCTCAGTTGGTCCGTGGGGCCTCACGTGGTGGGGTTGCCAGCCGCTGCAGCCCAAGGGGACCGCCTGCCCAATTCTGCCAGCTGGCCTGGAAAGGAGGAAGGGAGGGACTCCGGCCGCTTGCCGTCCTGCCCAGGAAAGCCCGCGACCCTCAGCGATTTCACTGGAGCTGGTTCTCCCAGACAGTCAGCTGTTCCAGGATGGGGTACGCCATCCCTTTGATCTCCGTCATGGATCCCAGAGCTGCTCTGTATTGTCTCCACTCCCCCAGTAGCTGTTCTGAAGGAGGAAAGGTGAGGGTGGCAAAGCTGTCGAGGCTGGTGGCGGAGGAGCTGGTGAAGGCGGAAGAGGGCACCGTCGTGGTTGAAGAGCCGCCGGAGCAGGAGGACAAAGAGGGGAGAGGTGGGCGGGCGGGTCGGCTGCTGCCATGTGTGGGCGCCGCACGGCGGGCCATTTTTCTAATTCTTATCTCATCAAATAAATAATAGTTCATTCAAAATAATAATAGCAACAGTGTATTTGGTGATTACAGATTATGGATAAATTGAATGAATGATAGTAATATTATAATGGATAGGAGTCAGGGATTGGAGATTCACTGTATGCTGGTTTGAAAGTATGTATGTCCCCAAGAAAAGCCATGTTTTAATCTAAATCCCATTTCACAAAGGCAGAATAACCCCTATTCCATACTGTATGTTTGATACTGTAACCAAATCATCTCCCTGGAGATGTGATTTAATCAAGAGTGGTTGTTAAGCTGGATTAGGTGATGACATGTCTCCACCCAATTGGGTGGTCTTGATAAGTTTCTGGAGTCCTATAAAAGAGGAAACATTTTGGAGAATGAGCATTTCAGAGGGCAGAGCAGAATAACATAGCCATGAGAAGCAGAGTTCAGCAGCCAGAACCTTAAGAGATGAAGAAAAAAATGTTTCCTAGGGAGCTTCATGAAACAGGAAGTCAAGAGAAGAAGCTAGCAGATGATGCCATGTTAGCCATGTGCCCTTCCAGATGAGAGAGAAACCCTGACCGTGTTCACCATGTGCCTTCTCACTTGAGAGAGAAACACTGAACTTCACTGGCCTTCTTGTACCAAGGTATCATTCCCTGAATGCCTTTGATTGGACATTTCTATAGACTTGTTTTAATTGGGACATTTTCTTGGACTTAGAACTGTAAACTATTGACTTATTAAATCCTCCTTTTTAAAAGCCATTCTGTAACTGGTATATTGCATTCCAGCAGCAAGCAAATTAGAACAAATTTTGATACCAGACATAGGGTGCTGCTGCGGTTTGTAGATACCAAAATTTGAATGGCTTTTTAAATGGATAAAGGGGAGATTCTGGAAGAGTTGTGAGGAGCTTGATAGAGAAGGCCTAAAATGCTTTGAAGAGACTGTTGGTAGAAATGTGGACTCTAACCATACTTTTGATAAGACCTTAGATAAAAATGAGGCATGTGGTATTGCAAACTGGAAGGAAGTCGACCCTTGTTTTAAAATTGCAGATAATCTGGCAAAATTGACTATTAGCTTTGGCTGGAAAGCAGATTTTAAAAGCCATGAACTTGGATATTTAGCAGAAGAGATCTCCAAATAAAATGTTGAAATGTCAGCCTGGTTTCTCCTCACTGCTTATAGTGAAATGTGACAGGAGACAGATAAGCTGAAAACTGAACTCTTGAGTACAAAGAAACCAGAACTTGATGTCCTGGAAAATTCTGGGCCCCCAGGGAGGGAGACCACGGAGAATAGTGTCCTGTGTGAGGATTTAACCAATTGTGGAACCTGTCAGCCATTTCAGAGAAAGTCAGGATCAGACATGGAGTTATCCAGGAAGGATTTATGGAAATTCCTTATGTCTGATGGGCATGATCCAAGGAGAGTCTATGCAAAGAAAGGAAAGTTTCTTTGCATAGAAAGCCAAGGAGAGTGCTTTGGGACCTGTATAAACAGAGCCGTTGTCAGTCTGGGCTGGGGGGGTGGATCAAAGAAGGGATACATTGGAGGAAAAATGACTTCAGAAGCAAAACCATGAAGGTTGAAGTCTTAAGTCAAGAAGCCTTGAGCCAGAAGAGTAGATTCACTCAAGCCCATGGAGAGGGTGAATTTGCCCCAAAGGCAAAGGATGGGCCTTCCAACTTGTTGCAGTGGAAGAATCACACTGCCTCAGGCCTTGGAGAGAGTGAAGCATATTGCTTGCGGTTTAGGGAGAGCCTGGCTGCCACCCCATGGAGGTGTTGAATACATGCCCCAGAGATGGTAGAGAAACTGAGTGTGGCCCCAATGCTTGGAAAGGTTGGAGCTGAGAAAAAGGTGGTCCCCCCAACATTCCCCAAGGTTGCATTCAAAGATAGGCAGGCCTCTACGTAGGCCCTTGGAAAGTGTGGGACTGCCACTTTCAAAAGTTCTGAGGATAAATGACTCTCAGACTTTGAAATCTAATGGACTTTGTCCTGTGGGCTTTCAAAATTGTATGGTCCAGTGACCTCTGTGTTTCTTCCTCACTATGGAAATGGGTATATGTGTACTATGAATGTTCCTCCTTTGTGTGGTTTCAACAAATAACTTGTTTTGAGTTTATATAGGTCCAGAGCCAGAGGAAAACTTTTCCTTAGAACAGACCATACTTGTAACTAAGTGTGATAGGAGTTTGTAAATTTCTAACTTTGTATTTCATGTATATTGCTACTGAAATGGTTTAAGATTCTCTGATATTGTTATGGAATTAATGTATTCTGTATATAAAAAGCATGTTTTTTTTAGGGTCCAGAGGGTGGAATATGCTGATTTGAAAGGATGTCTGTCCCCTAGAAAAACCATGTTTTAATCTAAATCCCATTTCACAAAGGCAGAATAATCCCTATTCAATACTGTATATTTGAAACGGTAACCAGATCATCTCCCTGGAGATGTGATTGAATCAAGAGTGGATTAGGTGATGACATGTCTTGATAAGTTTCTGGAGTCCTATAAAAGAGGAAACATTTTGGATAATGAGCAATTCAGAGAGAGCAGAACAGAAAGACATAGCTGCGAGAAGGAGAGTCCACCAGCGAGCAACCTTTGGAGATGAAGAAGGAAAATGTCTCCTGGGAGTTTCATGAAACAGGAAGCCAGGAGAAGAAGCTAGCAGATGATACCATGTTAGCTATGCGCCCTTCCAGATGAGAGTGGAACCCTGATTGTTTTCACCAGGTGCCTTTCCAAATGAAAGAGTAACTCTGACCGTGTTCACCATGTGCCTTCTCGCTTGAGAGAGAAACCCTGAACTTCATTGGCCTTCTTGAACCAAGGTATCATTCCCTAGATGCCTTTGATTGGACATTTCTATAGATTTGTTTTAATTGGGACATTTTCTCAGCCTTAGAACTGCAAACTAGCAAGTTATTAAATTCCCCTTTTAAAAGCCATTCTGTTTTTGGTATATTGCATTCTGGCAGCTAGCAAACTAGAAGACACTGTATTAAGGTACATGAACTACCTTGAATTTCTATACTGTTTATTTGATAGTGGACATAGATAAATTGTAAATGCATATTGTAAATTCTAGGAAAAGCATTATAACTTTTAAAAAAAGAGTTAAATTGATATGCTTAGATAAGAGAAAACACTGAGTTGTAAAATTTTCAATTAAAACCATAGAACACCAAAAGAAAGAAAGAAAGAGAAAAAGAGAAAAAAAGATCTGGGTAACAAATAGAAAATAGAGACAAATATGATAGATATTAATCCAATTATATCAGAAATCACTTTAATGAGAAGGTTTAAATAAAGCAATTATAAGACACACTGCCATAGTAGAAAAAATGAAGACTAGCTATATTTTGTCTACAGTAAATCCACTTTAAGTTTGAAGATATAGGATAGATTAAAAGAAAATGGATAGAGAAATTTATACCATGGTAGTCCTAATAAAAAAAGATGAATATTAAGACCAAGGAAAATTATCATGAATAAAGAGGGGCAATACTACATTAAAAAGTGGGTAAATTCTCCAAGGAGACATAAAAATTCAGAATGTTTATACACCTTAAAAACAGAGCATCAAAATATGTGATGCAAAAAAATGATAGAACTACAAGTATATATAGACTATTAGAGTTGAAAACTTCAACAGCTCTGTATCAGTTATTGAAAGTCAGAAAGGCTGAAGGTCTTTAAGATATAGTTGAACTGAACAGTGCTGTCAATCAAGTAGATCAAATTGACATATATGGAATATGTCATCCAACAGCAGCAAATTACACGTTCTTCTCAAAGGCACATGATGTATTATTGAGATAGTTGGTTTTATTGATTGATTTGCTTAGATACACCTTGAATTGATTTATGTGTACAGTGTGAGGTAGGGGTCCACCTTCATTGTACAGTTTTTCCAACACCAGTTTTCAAAGAGACTTTTTTTAGTAAATTTTTTACTAAATAATAGTACATTGTGTGTATATACCACATTTTCCTTATCCATTTATTAGTTGTTGGACAGTGGATTTGCTTCCAGCTTTCAGCAGTTTTGAATAATGTTGCTTTGAACATTGATGTGAAAATGTCTGTTGGAGTCCCTCTTTTCAATGCTTTGGGGTATATCCTTAGAGTGGGATTTCCAGCTTTTATGGTACTTCTATACCTAACTTTCTTAAGTACTGCCAAATGGTCTTCCAAAGTGGCTGCACCATTTTGCATTCTTAGCAGCAATGGATCAGTTTCCTATTTCTTCAAGTCCTCTCAAACACTTGTAATTTTCTGCTTTTTTTTTTTTTTTGATAATACCCATTCTAATAGATGTGAAATGGTATCTTATTGTGGTTTTGATTTTGATGTCCCTCATGGCTAATGATATTGAGCACCTTTTCATGGTCTTTTGGCCATTTGTAGAGCTTCTTGGGGAAATATATATTCAAGACTTTTGTCCATTTTTAAATTGAGTTATCTTTTGTAGCTGAGTTATAAGATTTCTTTTTATATTGTGGATATTAAACCTGTACCAAATATGTGATATTCAGATAATTTCTCTCATTATGTAGGTTGTCATTTGACTGTTATGATGCACCAAAGTTCTTATATTGATGAGATCCTCTTTATCTATTTTTTTTCTTTTATTGCTTGTGCTTTGGCTGTAAAGTCTAAGATACTATGGCCAAACTTAAAGTCCTGAAGATGTTTCCCAACATTTTCTTAGGAATTTTATAGTTCTGGCTCTTATATTTAAATCTTAGATACAGTTTGAGTTGATTTATCTGTATGGTGTGAGGTAGGGGTCCACTTCATTATCCTGTTTTCCCAAAACCGTTTTTTGAAGAGTTTTTTTTTTTTATCCAGTTGAGTGGTTTTGGCCCTTGTCAAAAATCATTTAGCTATAAAGTGATGATTGGTTATTGAACTCTCTAGTTGATGCCATTTGTGTAGACATAGACAAATTTGAATTTCTTGCAGATGCTAATTTATATTTGGAAACATGTTTTCATGTATTTTCTGTGTGATTACAATGGGGTTAAAATTTACCATCCTAAATACATAACAGTCATTTTATTTGATACAAAATTAGCTTCAATAGCATACACTTACACTGTTCCTATACTGCTCCATCCTTCCACCTTATTTTGACAAATTGTATATTCATGCATTATATATGCTAAATCATAGATTTCTCATTACTTGTATGCATTTGCACTTTAGCACCTATAGGAAATAAGAAGCGTAGTTACATACCAAATATACAATGCAATAGTACTGGAATCTAGAATGATACAAGTGGTTATCTTTATTAGAAATCTTTATTTCATTATGCTTCTTTAATGGACACTAATGTCTATTGTCTCATGTCCACTAGTTTCTTTCTGAAGAAGTACCTTCAGAATTGCTTGTAGGGGAGATCTAGTATTGATGATCTCCCTCAGTTTTTGTTTATTTGGGAATGTCTTATCAATCCTTCATTATTGAAAGTCTTGCCATATATAAAGGTTTTGTTTTGTGATTTTTTTTCAGTGCTTTAAGTATTCCAATCCACTCTCTTTTTCCTTCATGGCTTCTAGTAAGAAATCAGAATTTAATTGGTACTCCCTTGTGCATTTCATGTTGCTTTTCTTTTGCAGTTTTTGGATCTCTCTCTTTGTCCTTTGCACATGACAATTCAATTAGTATGAGGTGAGGTATACTTTCCTTGAAGTTTATGTTTTTTTGTGTGTTCTCTGAGCTTCTTGGATATGTATATTCATGTCGTTTGCTAAGCTTGGGAAGTTTTCTGTCGTTATTTCCTTGTATACTCCTTCTGCCTCCTCTCTCTATTCTGTCCTTCTGGAAGTACTATCATGCATATATTGGTACATTTGATGTTATCCCACAGGTTTCTTAGTCTATTTTCACTTTTTATCATTTTTAATTTCTTCTTCTTATCTTGACTAATTTCATGTGTCTTGTCTTCAAATCACTGAATTTTTCATTCCAGCAGTTCTGTTTGGTTTCTTTTCATAATTTCTGTCTTCTAATTTCTAATTTCTATTGAGATTCTCATATTGTTCATTCATTGTGGGGTATCTAGATATCCTGAAGTTTTTTTCTCTGTTTTTTCTTTCATCTCTTAAGGATATTGAAGGTCTTTTTCTGTCTTTTTTCTTTTTTAAGTTTTTTCTGTTATGTCCACAATTTGGTCTTCTTCATTGATTTTTTCCAGATTTTCTATCCTCTACCTTTGGATGGGTCATCATTTCCTGGTTCTTTGCTAGTCTTGTAATTCTTGGTTATTGTAGTGGTTATAGAAACTTAGTTAAAGAAGCAGTGCTTACAGAAAGTGATTAGAGAATGGATGATAGAAATAGCAAATCACTATTTGACAGCCATTATATTAGTAGTTGATTTAAACAGTTTCCCTCAATAGATGCTATGGTTGGTGGTGAGGTATGGAAAATTGGATTTTAACATTGATTCAGAGAATCTTCAAAAATAAGAAAAAAAGAGAAAGTGAAAATGTTGATGTTGTAGTGGAGAAATCTGACAGGCACCAATTAACTATGTGGTCAAGGTTAACCTCCATCAAAATTAGTCAAATTGGCATTATGTGCTTCTGCTGTGAGACATGAAGAGCACAGCACCATTTCTATTATGTTTCAGCCCAGAATAGGCAGCCTTTGTCTGATTAAGAGGAATAATCAGAAATAAAGATTTACTACAATATATGGAATGAAGAACATTTAATCTTTAAGACTGCCAAGCATATGAGAAGTAGGAGAGGACTGAAAATTTCTTCCAGAATAAATGAGGTGTGTCAACTAGATGTAACACATGTTGTTGGAGAGGATGCTGGACCTCAAAGGAAAAAAATCCACAATGTTAAGACAGTTGACAGCATATGAAATATGGGCTTTGAATGCGATGAGAGTGTTTTATCATGTTGATATCTTCATTGGAATAGCTATGTTGTAGTAACATAGGAAGCATGATGTCAGAAAAATCACATCTATTCTTATGTCTGCTTTTTACTACATCATATTTATGTATATATCTTTGTCTATATCTATGTTTACATCTGTATATATGGAGAGAAATGCTATGGAGCTAATGTGGTGAGCTGTTAAAATCTGGGGTTCTTGGGTGGAGGTGATATGGAATATCTTTACTCAATAATTTGTTAGAGAAAACACCGTACTTGAAGGAGAGTATGCCTCCTGATCATCGAGAAGAAAATTACTTATTCATGATCTTGCAAGAACAGGTGCCCACCCAAGAAATGGTGTCCAGCACACCAAACAATAGAATGCCACAGGCATTTATATTCTAAACTTATCATGCAGGCTCCTACCCTGTTTCTCTGCTGATTGGATAGTCCAGAAGTTACAGCCTATCCTGATAGTGTAACTAATTTAAATTTCCCATGGAAGGTTCCTGCTTTTGATTATGCTTTACATTTCAATGACCCTGGCCATTATTTATTAAACATTGTTTTCATCTATTTCATGCAAATTCTAGACTTACATCAGAGGTGCTTTTCTTGACTGCCTGCAAAATCAGTTTGAGTTATTCTGCAGCCCTTCCTGTATCATCTTGTCTGAAAGCTGAACTTAATTTTCTTACAATTCCCCCCTTTCTTTTTGAACTTTTTTAGTTTTCACATTTTAATCTTTTTCAAATTTGATAAGAGCATAGGGATTTCTTCTTTAAGGGGTTTCTTGATGAATTTCTGAACTAACCCCCAGGCACATGGGATAGTTTAGCTCCTAAGTATTGTGAGTCCCCTAGCTATGATGGTTAAAGAAGTTAGCATGGGCAGCGTCACCCCTTTCTATCCCCCATACCATTTTTCTAACCGTCTCATGAGAGGGTCGTCAATGTCTGAAGTTTACATCAATTCTTCATATAAGGCCTTCAGACCTTACAAAGCTTTGATGATAGTTCCACTTGGGGCTTTATTATTAGGGATAAATGTATAAAAACTGTTCCTGACCTTAATGTTAACACCTCCCTTTTTTGGCTCACATCATGTCCCTCCTATTCTCCCATGTCATTTGGTGAGTAGCATCTCGAAGAATCTCGAATTCTTCTGCTCTTCCCACAACTGTGTCCTTGGTGTAGTTGATCTAATTAATTTGGGATTTCCCTTGGCACCCTTCTAATATCTAAATTAACTCAATCCTCCTCCTTTTCAAATGCCAGGATGAATGCGATTGTCAATTGGACCAGAGTACAGGTCCCTTCCCACTTCTTGGGTAAAACTGGTCAGAGGATGCCCTTTTCACAATACCCCAAATGCTCTGCTCGTGTTGTGGTTAAGCTGGAGGAATAAACAGTACTATCCTCAGTCATAGTCCATACCTTGGTATGTGAGACCATGGTTCTAAGTTCCTGGGGCCCTTCTTTCATCTCGAGAGTCAGGCAGAGTGGTTTCTTGAAGTGAGCCAAGAAGCTGGTATGGCCTTGACTTTTCCATCCCTGATTGGAGGGAAAAGAGAGGACAACATACTGTAACTTTCACCAGGGGTAGTATTTTGAGGAAAAACTACCATGTACTTAATCCCTTCTTGACCATGTGGTCGACCATGTTTAACATGATTTTAGCTTGTTATTTCTGCTTTCCTCTTCCCTTCTCACAACTCACTATCACCCATGGCATGGCAGGGGAAGCTGTTCAGCTAAGTGAATTGGTTTTTGGCATGTGGTAGGCAGCCTGGGGAACACCCAGTCAGTGTTTGTATTGGTCCCTCAGTCAAGCTCATCCCTGACCCATCCCTGTCACTGGTCTCTACCCCCAGAACTGTGTAGTCCTGGGAGTCCAGGGATGGGCCATGCATGGAGGAGGGGTTTGGGGCCTAGAGGAGGGGCCCAGGAGGGTGCTGAGCCCATGCTCTCAGGACCAATTGACTCATGTTCAACTGCTGTTCACCTGGAACCTTTATTATTTGGCCTTCAAAGTTTTCATTTAAATATTTGCTGTTATCACCAAGATCTGCACCTGCAGGGGCTCCATCCATCCCTGCATCTTAGGCATTAAGGCTCACTGCAGTGGCCCTCCTACTCATTGTGGTGTAGCATCTGTGGGGTTGGGGGTTCAGGGCAGTGCCATGATGCTGTGGAGGTCCATCCCGCTTCCTTCCCTCTTGAGCACATCCCGACTGCTGGTGATGGCCAGGTATGTGCCTGATCCTCTGGCACCATCCATTTTTACAACCCTAACACTGAGCAGTTTTGGACATGTCCCTCTTGTTAGGTTGGGGGAATGGGGAAGGGCACTGCAACTGGAGCTGTGGAGGCTGTGTCACCCCTCCCAACATGGCTTCTGGAACCACCCTTTCCGGACACCTGACTACTGGAACTGATGAACCGCCCCTTCCAACCACCTGACTTCTGGAGAACCACCCCTTCTGACCACCTGACTTCTGGAGAACCGCCCCTTCCAGACATCACCTGACCACCTTTCTTAAAAACTGCCCACGCCATCACCCAGGCACTGACTCACCTCCCTCCATCTTCGGTTCAGTGAGCTCAGCCTGGGAGCGCAGAAATAAACCCACCTGCTTTAAATTTCCTGGTCTACCATCCTTCTTTTCCACCCTTTCACCTCCTAAACCTTTCATCTTGGTACTGAAACCTGGGAGAGGAGCGCAGGTACCGCCTGCCTGGCCAGAGGTGCCCCAGCTTCCTCTTTCCTCCTTCCTCCACAAAGCCAGCAACAGGGAATCCTTTGGCCAACTGCTACATCCACCAAAAATTGGTAAGTCCCTTCCCTCCTAGCCCTGCTGCCAGGTCTTATGGTTCCGAGAGAGTTGTCTGTTAATTACTCTCTGAAAATTGTGAATTCACGTCAGGTTCTCTTCTGAGGGCTGAGGTGAATGGGGACGCCCACAAGCCTCACTCCCTTTCCCGGGACTCAAAAAGTTGTGGGGATGCCCCACTTTTCATTTCCCTCCCAAATTCAGGTCCAGGACCTGAAAGGGCCTCAAACCACGGTGAGACATCCCCTGGGGAGACGAGCCCCTGCTCGTAAGAGTTCTGAGGACTCTTTCAGGGCGTTGGAATGCTGACACCCCCTGGGCCAGTCCTTTATCTTCAGAGACCCATCAGTATAGGCAATAAATCCTCAAAAACCAAACCTTATACTCCTATGGGTTGTCTTCTAACAAACCTATCCACACTGGATTTACTTCCAGACATCCGGCCAAAATGCCTCACTTACTTTTGCAAAAAGGCTTGGCCCCAGTATCAATTGGATAATGGTTCTCATTGGCCTGAGGAGGGGACTTTTCATTGTAATATCCTTACAAACCTCTGTAATTTTTGCCAGAGGAACTACAAATGGGCCAAAATTCCTTATGTCCAGGCTTTCTTTCTTCTGCACTCCCACCCCTCCCTTTATACCTCCTGCTCCACTGCCCAGGTTCTCCTAGCTGGAGAAACCCCCAAATCCCCACTTCTAAACATACAGCCCAATGAAACTTCCTCCTTTTCCAACACCCTTGATTCATCTCCCTTTAGATGACCAGGGTCTCCACCAGATTTAGGGAAAATATCCTCTCCTCCCCGGCTCTACCTTCCTTCCCCTCCAGCAGCACCTCAGCAGCCATCTTGTCCTCCTCCCCCCCCCCACTCCAGCAGTGTTCCTGCCACCATCTTATCCTTATCTTCCCCCGTCTGGACTAGCAGCTATCCAGCCGCCATCTCATCCTTCCCATCCTCCTCCTACTCTAGCAGATCTCCCACTACCACCATGCCCCCTACCTCCTGCTTCAGCTCTTCTGCTGCCAGCTAGTTCCTCACTATCCTCACCCGTAAGCTCCCATACCTGCTCAAAAAGTACTTTACTTTGTCCCCTCTGGGAAGTTGCAGAACCTGAAGGGTTAATTCGAGTACACACTCCCTTCTCTCTGGCCAATCTCTCACACATTGAGAAATGGTTGGGCTCCTTCTCTAATGACCCAACTACCTATACTAAAGAATTCCAATATCTGGCTAATGCCTATGACCTTACCTGGCATGATATCCATTTAATCTGCTCTTCTTCCCTCACTACTGATGAGGTGGACTGCATTTTCAATGCCACCAGGTCTCACGCTAACCAGGTGCATATAACCAACCACACCATGCCAGTGGGGGCTGAGGCAGTACCAGATCAAGAGCCAGGTTGGGACTATCAGATTGACACCCCAGCAGGGAGAAATGGATGAATTAGGCGAGACAGAATGCTTACATGCCTCATAGCCATCATGCAGAAAGCTTCCCATAAGGTTGTAAACTTCCATAAGCTAAGGGAGATTACTCAAGGTCCTGAAGAAAATTCTGCCGCTTTTATAAACTGGCTCACGGAAGCCCTCTCCCAATATACTCACCTAGACCCTGACTCGGAGGCTGGTAAAAACATTTTAGCCACACATTTTATATCCCAGTCAGCCCCAGACATTATGTACAAACTTAAAAAAGTCGAGGACGATCCTCAGGCCCCTATTCGTGACCTGTAAATGGCCTTTAAAATTTTTAATATTTGTGATGAGTTGGAGAGGGTGGAGAAAGAATCCCAGGACCACCGAAGGGTGAATTTACAAACCCAATCCCTAGTTGCGACCCTGCGGCCCACTTCAACTGACAAGATGCCAGCTACGACTAATCTGCTGCTAGGAAAGTGCTTCAGATATGGCCTCGACAGACACTGGTCCCTCCAGTGCCCCAATCCTCGACCGTCCAAGGGACCATGCCTTCTCTGCAGGAAAAAGGGACATTGGAAAAGTGACTGCCCCTCGGTGCCCGCCCATGGAGGGGCCGTCCTTCCAAACCCTGACCCGTTGCTGGCAGTTCTGGGCCTGGCCATCAACGACTGATGACTCCCAGCCTCCACAACCCCGATCACCCTCATTGAGCCCAGGGTAACAATCAAGGTAGTGGGTAAGTACACCTCCTTTTTAGTGGACACGGGAGCTACCTTCTCTGTCCTCCCCTCTTACTCCTTCCTTCCCAGGTCATGGTTATGGGCATAGATGGCCATCCTTCATACCCCTTAACTACTGGATCACTTACATGTTTAATAGAAGGGTACCCCATTACACACTCTTTCTTGGTGATGCCTTCTTGCCCCAGCCCACTAAGGGGGCGGGATCTTCTCACCAAGTTGGGGGCCTCACTTCACTGGATACAAAAACCCCAAACAGATTTACTATTACCCTTATGTGTGGCCTCCACCTCCATTCAGGGCTCCACCCCTCCTGCTCCTCCCCTACCACCTCACCCAGTAAACCTGGAAGAATGGAATACCTCAACTCCCCTAATAGCTTCCCATCATAAACCAGTTCTTATCCAACTAAAAGATCCATTCTCATTCCCATCTAGGTCACAGTTTCCTATCTCCATAACCCTTCAGAAAGGACTCCAGCCCATCATTAACCGGCTCAAGGGAAAGGGACTCCTCATACCCACTAACTCGCCTTATAACACCCCCATCTTGCCTGTCAAGAAACCTGATGGTTCTTACCGTTTAGTCCAAGACCTCCAACTAATTAATGAGGCTGCCATCCCCATCCACCCAGTAGTTTCCAATTCATATACTCTTCTCTCACATATTCCTCCTCACACTACTCATTATTCTGTCCTGGACCTTAAAGACGCCTTCTTCACAATCCCTCTAGACCCTGCCTGTTACAACTTATTTGCCTTTACCTGGGAAGACCCAAACTCTTCAGTGGCCCAACAACTTACATGGATGCTATTGCCTCAGGGGTTTCGTGACAGCCCCCATATCTTCGGTCAAGCTCTAGCCAGGGACCTAATAGAGTGTAATCTAACTTCCAGTGTCATTCTCCAATAGTAGATGACCTGTTAATTTGCAGCCCCTCTGAAAAAACTTCCACAAAGATTACAGCCACCCTGTTAATTTTTTTAGCTGACAAAGGATATCGAGTCTCCCCCACCAAAGCTCAACTTTCCTCCTCCACTGTTACATACCTGGGGCTCCACCTCCCTCCTACATCCTGACATCTAACAGTAGACAGAGAGCAAGCCCTCCAAGAGCTTCAACCTCCAGAAAATGCTGAACAAATTTTATCCTTCCTAGGTTTTGTGGGGTTCTTCTGATACTGGGTCTCCAGCTTTTCCCTCCTAGCAAAGCCTCTTTATGAGGCAGCCAGGGTGACGCCCGTGGGGCCCCTAGATGACTCCTCTACTGTAACCAAAATTTCTCCGTCCTCCATGATGCCTTACTTCAATCACCTCCACTTACTCTTCCAGATCCTAAAAAACCCTTCTTCCTTTTCACCGATGAAAACCAAGAAATAATGGTGGGAGTCTTAACCCAACCTCTGGGACCAATTTATAATCCAGTAGCTTATCTCTCTAAACAGATGGGCCCCACCACCCATGGGTGGCTTCCCTGTCTCTGAGCGCTGGCTGTGGTTGCTACCCTAATGCATGAAGCTCTTAAACTCACTCTGGGTAGGCCTCTCCAAGTCCTGTCAATACATAGTCTACAAGACCTCTTATCCCATAAATCTCTCTCTCTCTCCTCACTCCTTCCTTTCTCCAGGAATTTCATTTGCTCTTCCTAGAAAACTCAGATGTCACACTCTCTGTCTCGCCTAGCCTCAACCCTGCTACTCTTCTTCCTCAAGGTTCCTTGTCAGGCCCCCTTCCACAGCCCACTCACCTTTGCACTGAAACCACGGATGAGCTCGCCTCCCCATGCCAGGGCCTCTCAGACATGCCACTGTCACAAGCAGATCTCACCCTTTTTATAGATGGCAGCTCAACTATAGACCAACATGGAAGGCTCAGGGCTTCATATGCTATAGTTTCTCCCACCGCGATACTTGAAGCCATATGGCTCCCAGAGGGAACCACATCCCAAAAAGCTGAACTAATTGCCCTCACTAGAGCCTTACACGTAACCAAAAACAAATCCGCTAATATCTACATGGACTCTAAATATGCTTTCCTAATCGCACACTGTTACTCAGCCATCTGGAAGGAATAAGGGTTCCTTACTACCAAGGGCTCACCTGTAATTAACACGAAGCTTATCCAACGTCTGCTTCAAGCACTTCTATTGCCCTCACAGGTAGCTATCATCCATTGCAAAGGGCACCAAACAGATAACTCCGGTATCACCCGTGGAAGTAACTTGGCTGATGCTGTTGCACGAGGATTGACCAAAGAACCCACACCTTTAAACCCTCCAGCACCTATTCTTTTCTTTACTCTTCCCTCGCTCCAGCCTGCCTACTCTTCCAGGGAATGTGAGAGCCTCCTTGCACAGGGAGGTTCTACTACACCGGAAGGCTGGATCTTCCTCAATGACAAGGTGGCTCTCCCAACCAAACAGGACCCCGATATTCTTTCTCAGGTACATTCGTCACTTCATATCAGACCCAGGGCCCTCACACAGTTCCTCCAGCCTTTATTCCATCACCCATCCTTGACTCACCTTATAACATCGGTCTGCTCCTCCTGTCCCACTTGCCAAATAACAAACTCATAAGGAGGGTTGCGCCTCACTTTCACAACCCATCAACTGAGGGGCCACCTTCCAGGGCAGAACTGGCAAATCAATTTCACACACATGCCCACTCACAAACAATTATGATATCTACTAACTATAACTGACACCTTAACAGGCTGGAGAGAGGCTTTCCCTACTACATGGGAGACTGCTGATGTGGTGGCTGACATCCGCCTGAAACAAATAATTCCCCACTTTGGACTACCCATCTCCATCCAATCCGATAATGGCCCAGCCTTTATTTCTCAGGTTGTCCAGTAAACCTCATCAGCCCTGGGAATAGAATGGAAACTACATGTTCCTTACCGACCCCAATCCTCTGGTAAGGTAGAACGAGCTAACAGTCTCATCAAGGCACAACTAACTAAGTTAGCCATTGAACTATGACAATCCTGGGTCGACCTCCTTCCTCTAGCCCTTGTCCAACTACATGCTGCTCCATGGGCACCTACTTTCTTAAGTCCTTTTAAGCTCATGTATGGCCGCCTGTTCCTCCTTAATCGCCACCTGCTGGTTCAGCCCCCTCCTTTGGGCTCTTACTTACCATATCTCTCCTTAACCAGGCAGTTGCTGTGGGAACATGCTGATTGATACCTGCCACAGCCCTGGGAAACTGATCCTGCTGATCCTCCCCATGGCCTCTGGCCAGAAGACGAAGTACTCCTTAAGCAGTTTCAGCCTGGAACACTCCAACTGCGGTGGACTGGCCCCCACACAGTGATTCTCACCACTCCTACATTGGTAAAACTATTAGGGGACTCTTCTTGGCACCACCTATCTCAGGTTAAATTGTATAAGCAGGATGAGCCCTCCTACACTTGCCAGTCCCTGGGGCCCACTCGTGTCTGCATCACTCATGTTATTCATTCTCCTAACCCCCATTGAGGGTACATCCTACACGTGGGAATTTAAAATCAGGGAGACTTTTAACCAAAATGGAAAACCAACCACTCATATAATTGTTACGAAACAATGCTCTCAAACAAATTGTAGCCAGCCTATAACCATCCCCATTATTCCTAAATCAGTTGAGAAGGGCCCACAGCCATATGCCTGCTTTCCATATGCCCAAACAAAAACTATTGTAACCAGAACAACTATGACAACATACATAAGGGATTCCCCTATTGGTTATGCAGAATACATGACACTTACAGTGAGGCAGCTCACAAAGGTAACTTTTACATCAGTTCTTGGCAATTTTATATACATATTGCAGATCCCTGGGACACAAGATGGGTGGCAGGAATCCAAGGCAAACTGTACTACAGTAGCTGGTCCTGATACCCTATAGGAACTATTGAAATACACTGCGAATATGTCCTCATTAATCCTACACTTACCCAGGTGTCCATTGACATTTCACGAGCTGAGCAAAGTCTCTCCAGCCACCTCACCCAAACCTCTGCCTCACTAGCCTCTCTTATGTGGCTCCAAATCCTCCAGCAAACCTTACTTTTCCTCAACCAAACACAAATACTCCCTAAAATAACCTGCTGTTTCCTATATGCATCATTAAATAGGCCACTATTGGCAGCTGTCCCTATAAATCTAATCCAAATACATAATCATAGCACTGATTCTTGCCATACCACTCTAAAGAACATCCCCCTATGGGAACCAGAGTCTGAAAACCTTCCCTACCCCCTTAAAACCTGCTACCTCATGCACACAACTGCAAATCAGACACAACTTCATAATAGATGTCAAACTAACATCACTATCCACAACACCACCCATGCCCCCAAAGGGCAATATTTCTGGTGTAATGGAACCCTTACCAAGTGTCTTAACTCCACTGCCCCAGGACCATGCTTCCTGGTAACTATTGTTCCTCAATTAACCCTCTATGGGGAGTCCAAACTAACTTGGCTACTACCCTCTCCTGGCTCTAAAAGGGCTGTCTTTCTTCCCATCCTGGTAAGCATCAACCTGACTGCCTCAGTCACAGCCTCAGCCACAGTGGGAGGTGCACTGGGACATGGTATTTTAACCTCTCAAAACTTTGAAACTCAACTACAGGTAGCCCTGGAATTGACATCAGAATCCCTCTCCTCTCTACAACGTCAGCTTACCTCACTAGCCCAGGTAACTCTTCAAAATCAATGGGACTTAGACCTGCTGACAGCTGAAAAAGGAGTAATGTGCATATTCCTCCAAGAAGAATGCTGCTATTACATCAACGAGTCAGGTCTGGTGGAACAAAATATTCAAACCTTAAACAAACTAAAAGAGGATCTCTATCACAGAAAACAAGGAACCAACCCTGCTTTAGACTGGTTTTCATCCCCCTTGGTGACATGGCTCCTCCCGCTACTAGGACCAGTTATCCTAATCTGTCTCTTTTTTCTCCTAGCTCCCTGTCTCCTCAATTTCCTTCAGGGATGCATGAAGGAACTATCCCAGGTAGCAGCCAACCAAATGCTCCTGCTTCATTACCACTGCCTACCCTCCTCACCAGATTCCTATAGCTAACCTCCTCCCTCTCCTGACCATGACAACCCCAGCCTATCACCCCACATCGCCCCTTTACAGCAGGAAATAGCCAGAAGAACCTCAATGCCCTATTATCACAGAAAGGCTGGAATGTTAGGTTGGGGGAACGGGGAAGGGCACTGCAACTAGAGCTGTGGAGGCTGTGTTGCTCCTCCCAACATGGCTTCTGGAACCACCCCTTCTGGACACCTGACTTCTGGAACTGATGAACCACCCCTTCCAACCACCTGACTTCTGGAGAACCACCCCTTCTGACCATCTGACTTCTGGAGAACCGCCCCTTCCGGACGTCACCTGACCCCTTGCTTAAAAACTGCCCATGCCATCACCCAGGTGCTGCTCACCTCCCTCCCTGTTGGATTTGGTGAGCTCAGCCTGGGAGCACAGAAATAAACCCGCCAACTTTAAATTTCCAGGTCTACCATCCTTCTTTTCCACCCTTTCGCCTCCTAAACCTTTCACCTCTCACCTGCTTCTCACCTCCATCTTATACAGCACCTTGAAGTAGATGAACAACAAACAAAACCCACGCCTCCACCAAAGAAGGAAAAGGTGATTCTGCATCTAAAATAAAATGTGGAAGGAAAGAAACCTGATTGGGTTTTAAGGGCTGCCATCACCAGTAAATTTGAATACAACAGAACATCACAACTAAAATACACTCTGACTTTCTTAATAATTCTCCCAGTGATTTATCCTTCCAACTATCTATTTTCTGGATAATTTTTTGAATGTTAGCTCAACATTCTTCAGATTCCCCCCACAGAGAGAGCTTCTCAATAAACTTCCCACTGCTAGTCATCAGTTTCCGTGTCCCAATGTGCACCTTTTCCCTAACATATACTACGGTTGGACAAAATGTGTTTGAAGATTTCTCTATGGAAATATTTAAAAAATAATATATTGTCCTGCACAACTCAACAAGTGAATGATAAGTTAAACTACTTTCATCAATTGTAAGAATTGTAATAATTTGTCTAGTTGGAGAATTTACCTGTTTTTAAATTAGTAATGCCCTTCATTATTCCTTATGATTCTCGGTCTGAAATTTCTAGCTTTCTTTTGATTAGTGTTAGTATAGTACGTATTTTCCCATTCTTTTTCTTTTATTCTATCTATCTTTATTTTTAAAGTGGGTTTATTGTAGACATAATATAGTTGATAGTGTCTGACTTTTAATGGGTTTATTTATATGATTATCATTAAAATGATTATTGGCATCATTGTATTAATATCTATCGTATTTGGAACTATTTTTCATCATTATCTAAATATGTCTTCTTTCCCTCCTTTCTTCTTTTCCATCTTTCATCTTCCATTCTTTTTGCATTATGTGGTTTTGAAAAATAGTTTTTTGAGATATCTTAAACTCATCATGGCCATCCAATGTATACAGTCAGTGGTTCACAATATCATCACATAATTGTGTGTTCATCATCATGATCATTTTTGAAAAGTTGCATCACTCCAGAGAAAGAAGAACAAAGAAAAATGAAAAAAGAACTCATACATCCCATATTCATTACCTCTCTCTCTCATTGATGGTTAGTATTTCAATCAACCTAATTTTCATATCCCTCACTTCCCATATGATTTATTTATTTTTGTCCTCTTTTTATTTATCCATCCATATCCTGGATATAAGAAGCATGAGACACAAGGCTTTCACAATCACACTGTCACATTGTTAAATCTATAAAGTTAGATAGTCATCTTCAAGTATAAAGGCTACTGGAATAAAGCGCAACAGTTTCAGGTACTTCTCTGTAGCTACTCCAATACACTATAAACCAAAAAGATGTCTATATAATACGTAAGAAGAATCTCCAGGATAACCTCTTGACTCTGTTTGATATCTCTTAGCCACTGAAACTCTATTTTTTCTCATTTGTCTCTTCCCCTTTTGGTCAGAAGTATTTTCTAAATCCCATAATGCTGGGTCCCAGCTCATGCCTGGTAAGTGTCCCACATTGCCAGGGAAATTTACACCCTGATGTAGGGGGAAGGATAGTGAGTTCACCTGGTGAGTTGGCTTAGAGAGAGGGCATATATGAGTAAAAAAAGAGGTTCTCTGGGAGTAATTCTTGGGAATAATCATAAGTCAGCTTACCTTCTTTTTACAGGAATAAGCTTCAGAGGGGAAAACTACACGACTGAGGGCAGAACTTGTTGAATTGTTTGTCCTCACTGCTTGTGAGACATCAGGAATTCTCCAGATGTGGAAGTTTAATATTTCCTCCTTTCTTCCCAGTCCCCCAAGGGGACTTTGCAAATCCATTTTTACTGCTTGCCAAATTACTCTGAGATATGTCAGGCATCACAATAACCTGCAAAATCAACAAGACTTCATTTCCTATTCAAGACTTCATGTTATTATGGTGTTCAAATAAACAGACCAAACAAGTTTAGTGAGGTAATGCACCACCCAAAATATAATTTCTCTGCCATGATATGCTAAAATAGTCCAATATCTCAGAATTTAGAAATAGCAAGTACAATTGTGGAATAGATATGACTGATATAAGAGCTTACAGTCAAGATCCCTCTACAATAGGCTTCACACAGGTAACCCATGCTCTCAATTTTAATTCTCCAAACTTGTATATTATTTTTAGTCCATATGAGTGAGGCATGATAACATTTGTCCTTTTGTTCCTGACATTTCATTCAACATACTGTCATCAAGGTTCATTCACTTAGTTGCATGCCTCACAACTTCATGCATTCTTTCAGCTACTCAGTCATCCATTGTTTATATACACCACAGTTATCTTTTCCACTCCTCAGTCATTGTCCCCTTAGGCCCCTTCCATCCATTGCAAATTTTGAAATGTCATTCCTGACCCCATTTTCTGTCCCTCCAGGTATATATCTAGCAACAGGGTTGCAGAATCATATGGCAACCCCACCCTAGTCTCCTGTGGAAGCACCACACTGCCTTCTAGAAGTGCTGTACTTATCAACTTTCCTACCATCTCTCTCTCCACATTTTCTTTAGCACTTGTTTCTGTATGTTCATTTTTAAACAGTTTTATTCACTCATCATACAATCCCCCCAACTGAAGTAAAAAATCAGCTGTTCCCAGTATAATCACAGAGTCATGATTTTGCCACAACAATCTATATGAAGACATTTCCTTTTCTTCTACAAATGATCCTATACCCCCCTGCCCCACTTATCAACATTTAGTTTTGGCATAATGCCTTTGTTAATTTAGTGGAAGTATATTACAATATTACTGTTGATTACAGACCTTAGTTTGCATCGATTTTTCTTCTTGTATATTTTGAACACCTTACAATGTTGACATTCATTTCTTCTACCTTGTGCAAAAACATTCTTATATTCGTACATATAATCACCATCATTGTCTACTCTAAGGATTCATGAGTTATACCATCTCAGATTTTATCCTCTTTCTTTCATTTTGGTGTCATACATGCCATAACCATATGCACATTCAACTTCATTCAGTGTACTCAAATTATTGTGCTACCATCAGATGGTATTATGCCTTTTTTTTCCGAATTTTTAAAATCTGTTCTGTTGCATATTCTGTACTTCTTCAGCACCAAATGCCCAATATCTTACCTCTTTCTAGCTCCTGATAACCTACATTCTTAACTTTAACTCTCAAAGTACACTCATTAATGTTGGTTCATATTAGTGAGATCCTATGATATTTGTCCTTATGTTTCTGGCTAATTTTGCACAGCATGATGTCCTCAAGTTTCAACCATGTTGTTACACTCTACATGACCTCATTCTCACAGTTGCATAGTATTCTCTCATATGTATCTAATACAGCTTCTTTAATCATTTCCTCATTGATGGATAGTTGGGCTGTTTCCATCTCTTGGTATTCATAAATAATACTGCTATATACATCAATGTTCAAATATCCATGGTATCTTGCCTTCTGTCCTCTGAATATATATCTAGTAATGGGATTGCTGGATCATATGGCAATTTAATACGTAGATTCCTGAGGAACCATCAAACTGCCTTCCAGAGTGGTTCTTGGAGGAAAAATTCCTAGGCTTTCACCATTGATTATGATCTTAGCTGTGTTTTTTTTTATACATGACCTTTATCATATTGAAGAAGATTCCTTCTATTTCTAGTTCTCTATGTGTTTTTTTAAAGAAGGAATGCTGAATTTTGTCAAATGCCTTTTCTGGGTCAATTAAGATCATCATGTTTTCTTTTTCCATTGAAGCGGTATAGTACATTGATTGATTGTCATATATTCACTTAATATACACTTAAACTTTATTGAGAATGTCTGTTGTACAATGAAACAAGTTAATAGACTAAGATAGAAGAATGAGTGGAATCTGAGAGACAGTGGATTCAAACTGAGAATAATAAAGTGAAGCTCCAGGTGTTGCATGGTCACAAGTCTATTAAATGGTGAAAGAATAATCTCTTCAACAAATGGTGCTGGGACAGCTGGCTCTCCATATGAAAAATCATGAAAGTGACCCCCTACCTCACACCATATACAAAACATAACTCAAAATGGATCAAAGAGCCCACGGACCCCACCTGTAACTCCAGATTGTTGATACAGCTCTGCTGCAGAGCTCTCTACTTCCTTATCTTCTCAGAGGAGGATGGCATGGTAGCGAAGCTTTTAAAACCAACCTGCAGTAAGTGTGACTTTGCCTTACTTTGAACCTCTATTTCCCCATACAAATTATACCCACAAGAATCTGGAAAAGTTTCCACTGGCAATTAAAAGATCAGGTGAGGACCTCAAGGACCTGTTCCTTTGGAGTGCCTCCAACTATTATCAGAATCTCTCCTGGTTTTCCCATCCACCAAAAGGACATTGACCATCCTCAGTTCCCACTACCCACTTCTGATCCCCCTCTTATATTAATACATGATCTTGGACAATTTGGTTTCATGTCCCAAGCTGCATGCAGCTCTGAGTTGCCTTCAGAACCACAGACCTGAGGTCATGAGCCACTTTATCATCAGCTTATCTCATCACTGATTAAGTTGAGGTGGTGTTCTTCAGATCTCTACATTGTACAGGAACGATTTGTTTCCACCTGGGACTACTCCTTGAAGGAAAAATCATATGTAACTTCAGATAGGTTAATTGGATAGTACTGCAAACTGTGGATCTTCTTGGTAGATACTTCTGAAGCTAAGGGCTGACTAAGACACAACATAAATCTTGTCAGTCTACAAGGTTTTGGGAGGATATCCACTTCTTACTGTGTCTTATTTCTATGGAGACATACTCAGCTTCAGAAATATTATCTTACTCACCTCTTTTGTTCATGATCAATGGAGTTTGTGACAGTCATGGATAATCTCAAGAGGAATCTAGCTACTTGGACTACTTGAGAGACCCAGCGACTATCAACTGTGGGCATAATTTATGTCACTCTTGCATCAATCCTGGAAGGATCTACATGATGCCTTCCTTTGTTCTGTCAGCTGATCTTGCTTACCAGAAAGAAACTTCAGGAGCAACACTGAGGTAGGTAATTTCACTGAAATTGCTAAACTACTCTAGATTAGAAGAAGCAACAGAAAGAGGCAGGGAGAAAATGCTGTGTGTGAGAAACACAATCAGTTTCTGGCTCTTTTCCGTCAGAAAGGCCTAGAGGTTTTATGGATTGAGTCTTCATTTACAGTATTCTGGATCAGAATAACTAATCAAATTATTTAAAGTAAGTGTGATTTTAGAGGTTGAAATAAGATATCTAGGCTATTTTGCTGAGGATAGAAAAATTGAGCAATACAGAAAAACAGAACAAACCATTTGAGTTTATTTCTGCCTTGCTCTCCAAGGCTCCAAGAGATTTAATTATGGTAGGCATTTCTGGGACATAGAAATAGTAAACAACCTAAATGAATATGAGGGTTTTTCAGGACTGTCTTCCTAGGAGTTGGCAGGATCAGCCATTAGTCCACAGTAGATTCTGGGCATTATTCACTATCCCAAGAGTGGCTGTGTTGCACTGAGTCATCAGGAAACCCAGCTTCTGCCAATAGTAAAACCCAATAAAATGAGTGCTTTTCTGGATGATGATATGGGTGAGATTTCTTCCTATAATTTGGATGAAAGATCTCTTCTATACTTTTAAAGTTGGGTGAAATAGTCAGGTACAAAAGGATAATTTTACATGATTTCATTGATATGAGCTAATAAGAAAAATAAACTCACAGAATTAGAAACTAGATTACAGTTTACCAAGGGGCAGCATGGAGATAGGAAGTTAATAATTAAATGGAGCGTTTCTGCTTGAGTTGATGAGGAAGTGTTGGTAATAAATGGTGCTAATATAATGTGCATATAATTAACAACAATGAATTATATATTTGAAAGTGGTTAAAACAAAGTTTTAAATTGAATGCATGTTCCTTGAATAAAATTTTTGATAAAACCATAGGACTGTACGACACAGTCAATCCCCAATGTAAGGGATAGACTATAGTTAATTGCTTAATTAATATAATATTGTTTCATCAATTGTAATAAATTCCTCACATGGATGGAAAGTATTAATAATATGCAAATCTGTGTGTGTGAGATGGTGCGTGGTTGTTTGCAGCCATATGTACCCCAGAAAATCATGTTCTTAAAGCTAATCCAATCCTGTGGGTAGAAATTACTGTAAGTAAGAATTTTGATGAGATTACTTCACATAAGTTCTGGCTCAAGGTGGGTTTAATCCTCTTACTGGAGTTCTTTATAAGAGAATGTAATTCAGAAAATGAGAAAACAAGCTATAAAGGCAAGAAGTACAAAGCAATAAATTCCAGAAAAGAAGAGAGAGACAAACAGACACTGTCATGTGCCTTGCAAAGTGGCAGAGGAACCAAGGACCATCAGAGATGGGTCAATAGAAAGAGAGCATTGCCTTGATGATGCCTTGATTTGGCATTCTAACAGCCTCAAATTGTAAGCTAATAAATATCCTTTGTTTCATAGTGTGCCTGCTTGAAACTGTTGTGTTCCCCAGAAAAGCCAAGTTCTTTTATCCTTATTCAACATGACTGGGTGAGATCTTTTTATTGTTTCCATGGAAAATTGACCCACCCAGTTGAGGTCGGGAACTTTCATTTAGATGCTTTCCATGGAGATGTCTCTACCCATTCAAGATGAGTTTGCTTACTGGAACCCTTGAAGAGGAAACCATTTTGGAAAAAGCTTTGGAGCCCACAGAGCCTAGAGAACCACACAGCTAGAAATCTTTGGAGATGCAGAAGACCACCCCGTGGGATCTTTATGAAATGAGAAGCCAGGAGAGAAAGCAGACTTCGTTCGCCATGTGCCTTTACAGCTGAACAGAAGTGCTCTAGACCCATCAGCTTTTCTTGAATCAAGCTAGTTATCACTGGATGCCATAGTTTGATATTTTCATAGCCTTAAAATTATAAACTTGAAGTTAATGAATCCCTCTTTCTAAATATGTTCCATTTCTGGTATATCATATCCTGACAGCTTAAGCAAACTAAAACACAAGTATATGTGTTAAGCAGCCTAGCAAACTAAAACACAGGTCATGTTGGAAACCTGTATTTTCTGCATGATTTTACTGCAAAGGTATAATTTCTCTAACAACAAAATGAATGTGATATCAATCAATGACAAGACATTGATGAATCCAAATTTAATATTTCTAAGTGGAAGTAGTTTCTCTGAAGGCATTATACATGTATACTGGAATTAATAAATTAAATAAACAGATGGAAGTTGAAGAAAACTAGTTTTCTCACTGTTGCAGTTGGAGAATACAGAGGACCTTAAAAAGTCCCAAATATAATGCATTTGTTTTTCAAATAAGGGGGCTGAGTCATAGAGAATTTAATTAACTTGCTCGAGATTAGACTGGCTTCCAGCACTCACTGACTCCTACCTTTGACTCTGTCAGCGTGCTCCAGCTACAGGGCCTCTTTCAGTTCCCACACTGTTCACTCCCTCCAAAAGCCTTCCTCACTAAGTCTTCCAACGTCTTTGCCTGGCTGGCTCCTCATCCTTCAGAACTCAGCTTCCATAGAACTCTGTTACATCATCCTGTCCTTTTCCATCCTAGCACTTAATGCCATCAATAATTTTATAGGTTTACTTTGTAATGTCTATTTCCACTAAAGTGCTGGTTCCAGGGTCAGAGAGCATTTCTGTTTTGTATATCTCTGTACACTTAGTGCCTAGCATAATGCTATCAGCCAGTTTTTGAAAGAAAGACAGAAAGGCACACAATTTAGGGATGACAGTCCAGATCTGCTGAATCTATTTCTGTTCTCATATTCTTCTGAGGTTCCTCCTGATTAATTGATAGGCATTAATTGTGTGACTATTGAGTACAAAGCAAGTGCTTGCAGCTATTAATAGGAACTTTCAAGCATGAGGTATAATTTTAATGTCTAAAGAATTAAAAAAGCAAATTTTTAACCTTAGAAATCTTTCATCAAGCCCAATCTTGGATAACTTAAAATATTGTATATAAAATAACAAAAGTAATAAATTAAAAAACTGAAAAAATTGTATAATAATTTTTTGGAAATATTTTAAGACTCCAAAGAATATGCCAAAATAATACAGAAAATCCTGGTGTATTCTTCACCACTTGACCCACTGATACTGTCTTACATAATCAAAAGGAAGAAATTGACATTGACACTGTCCTATTTACTCAAATACAAATGCCCTTTTGGGTCTCACCAGTTTTGACATACACTCTTTTCAGGGGTGTGGTCTGGTAGATATAGTTCTATGAAAATCGATCACATTTAGATTCATACAACCATCAGCACTATTAGAATACAATCTGTACCATGATCACAAAGAAACTCCCACATGTAGCCCCTTAATAGTTTTATGCTCCTCCCCATCTCACATCTAGAAATCCCCAATCCATTCTCCATCATTGTAATTTTATCACTTTCAGAGTGTCATAAATGAACCATAACGTACATAACCTTTGAGTTTGACTTTTTTTCTATTGCATCATCCTCTTAAACCTATCTGTGCATCTTGAATGCCTTTCTATTGTGGAGTAGAATTCAACTTGTAGGGTGTCCTAAATTTTGTTTATCCATTCATCCTTTGGAGGACATTTGGCATGCTTCCAGTTTTGGGTCATTAAAAATATTGATAGTATCATTCATATGCTGTTTTGAGTGGAAATATAGGTTTTATTTTCTAGCAGAAATACCTAACAGTGGTATTGCTGGGTCATATGTTATGTGTCTATTCAACTTTATGAGAAACTGCTAAACTGTCTTTCAAAGTGGCTATAATATTTTATATTACTCTAGCAGCATAGAGAGATCAGTTGCTCTGTTCAAATAAGTGTGTAGTAATATCACATAGTAGCTTCAACTTGTATTTCCATGATGGTTAATAATGGCACACATAATTTTTTTCTATTGTTTTTTTGGGGGGGAGGGATGGGTAGGCACTGGGAATCAAACCCTTGTCTCCTGTGTGGCAGGTGAGAATTCTGTCACTGAGCCATCATTGCACCACTCGGTACACATATTTTTATTTTCTTAATTTCCAGCCTGTCTTCTTTTGTTTGAAAATGGTGATGAAATGTTTGTTTAAGCCTTTTGCCCAATTTCCAGTTGGACAGTCTCTTTTATTACTATTGAGTTTAAAGCATTCATTACAGTCTGTGTACAGTCCTTTATGGAAGATGGGATTTGCAAATACTTTACAAGGACCATGGATTTTCCTTCATCCTCTTAATAGATCTTTTGCCATCTAAACGTTTCGTTTATAACTTGATGAAGTCCAACTTATATTTCTCTTCTATGGATCATGCTTTTGGCATTATGACTAAGAACTTGTCGCCTATACTCAGTCGTGGAGATTTTCTCCTGTTTCTTTTGTAACTTTTACAGATTTATGCTTTATATTTTGATCTCTAGTGCACTTTGAGTTGAATTCAATATTTTTTTCTAGAATGTCTCATGCAAAACTTGATCAAAATTGATGCCTCTGCCATGGAATTGCTTTTACATATTTGACAAAATTCAGTTTTTTGTGCTTGTGTGGCTCTCCACATGGGATTGCTCTTCTGTTCTATTGACAGAGTTGTCACCAGATTGTTCTCAGTTTGTTTAAAGTTATTAATGGTGTTGTCTTGTTGTGTTTATGAATATAACTTTACTAAACTTACCTTTTGAGTTTCTTCCATTGCTTTTATGCTTCAAAAATATTTCCCTATTCTGGTATTATGAACAAATTTACCCATATTTTTCTCATTTTCATTGGTTATATTTAAAATGTATAACTATTATTTGCATGTGTAATTTTTTTGGTGAACGATGTGGTATAGAGAAAACTATTTATTCATCAAAATAGTTAACATGATGGAATCATTAAATAATTAATTCATCCTTTATCCACTGATCTTTAGTGCAAACCTTGTGATCTGGTGATTTATTATGAAGATGTATGTGTTTGTATTTGAGTTCCCCATTTGTTTCACTTATCATCAAATTTTGACATTCACATTGTTTGAAACCACACAACCAAATTTTAACTACATGAATAAAAGGATTTTTAATGTTTAACTGATCCTAATTCAATTGCAGATATAGAAAAAGTGCACACTACAGAAAATTCTTTTAAGAACAATTCTTCCTTCACAATTTTGGTATTTTATTACCATGCAGTTTACCAGTGCAGAATATCTCTCAAAGCATTTCAATTTTTGAAATTCCAAACAGTTCATCGAACATATGGCAAATTATCTGAAGCATAATTTATTCTTATTTCTTAATGATTTTTAATCATTTCCATTGCATAAGAGACACAAATTAATATGCACTTTAAAATATGCCTTCTGGGTAATCAATTTTTTTCTTTATTAGACATGTGTTTACCAAACAATCAGGCTTAAAATATAGGATCCCATATACCACCCTTTTATTAACAAATTGTATTGGTGTGGAACATTTTGTTACAATTGATGAGAGCACATTTTTATAACTGTACTATTAACTACGTTCTATGCTTTCACTTGGGTTCACTGTGTATGAGTAACAGATTTTTATATGTTTCTTTTGTGTTGTCATTCCAATTTTATTGCTCATTTATATCCCAGGTGAACTCCAGGGGAAAATCTTTCATTTTTCTTTGGAATATCCTGTCAAATCTTTCATTCTGCTCCACAGTCAAGTGACGTTTCCAGTCTCCAACAGTACCTAGTGGGACAAGCAATGAACAGCACCTGGGTGAGGAAGTGGCACAATCAGGGCAACAGTTCCCCCCAAACCACTTTCATAACTTCTCCGAGCCAAGCTAGGTATTTGTGTTAGTTTACCATGGGGTTTGACACCTCACCTTTCCTTATTCGGGGTGTTGATGAGACAAACTTGAGAATGCTGTAATACAGTAAATGTAATTGTAGTCTACTTCTCTAGCTGTTAAATGTTTATTCAAAACCATTCAATCATAATCTTTCTTAAGAAAAAACTCTAAAATATACAGAAATTAGAATTTTAAAATATATTTCACTATGTGCCAAGCAATAAACTAAGCAAAATACATACATCATATAATTCTTAACAAAAGCCTAAAAGTGTATATTCTTCACAAGTTAACTTAAAAAAATGAGGCCCAAAAATTTTTCAAGAAATGAATTAAAAATATACACGGTTGGGCAGGCCATGGTGACTCAGCAGGTAGAGTTGCTACCTGCCATGCTAGAGACCCGGGTTCAAATCCCAGTGCCTGCCCATGCACAAAAAAAACCCAATATATATATATATACATAGGGTGCGCAGAGCTGTAATTGTTGTCATCCTATCTTGTAGAAGTTTAAGTAATCCTTAATCCATTTCTTTAGGAAAACTAATAATTTAGCATTTTCAGGTATGACATTTTCTTTTGTAAACTTTGTTATTGGCATACAAAGCAAATAGCAAGATACTATGGATGTTAGATTTGCTTCATACTTGATCTAGTTGAGTAGTGAGAAGTCAGAGTTGCTGATGAATGGAACAAAGTGAAAAAGAGCAATTTTTTAAATACCAGTGTGCAGGTTTGAAAGGAAGCATGCCCCCTGGGGGAGAGCCTAGTTGCCACCACATGGAGGGCTTGAGTGTGTGTCCCAGGGATGGCAGAGAGCCCGGGTGTGGCCCCAATGCTTGGAGAGGGTGGAGCCGAGAAAAAGGTGGTCTCCCCAAAATCCCCCAAGGTTGCATTTGGAGAGAGGCAGGCCTCTGCCTGGGCATTTGGAAAGGGTGGGACTGCCACTTTCTAAAGCCCTGAGGATAAATGACTCTCAGACTTTGAAATCTAATGGACTTTGCCCTGCAGGTTTTCAAAACTGTATGGGTCTGCTGATCCCTGTGTTCTTTCCTCCCTATGGAAATGTGTCTATTTATCCTATGAATGTTCCTCCTTTGTATGTTGGCAGCAAATAACTTGTTATGAGTTTCCAAAGGTCCAGAGCAAATGGAGAGAATTTTGCCTTAGGAAAGACCATGCCTGTAACTGACTTGAGATTTTATACTGTCTCTAATTTTGTACTTCATTTGTATTGCTACTGAAAGGTTTAAGGTTTCTGATATTGTTATAAAATTAATGTATTTTGTATACGGAAAAAACATGTCTTTTTTAGGGATCAGAGGGTGGAATGTGCTGGTTTGAAAGGAAGCATGCCCCCTAAGAAAAGCCATGTTTTAATATAAATCCCATTTCATAAAGGTAGAATAATCTCTATTCAATACTGTATGTTTGAAACTGTAATGAGATCATCACCCTGGTTGATGTGATTTAGTCAAGAATGGTTGTTACACTGGATTAGGGGATGACATGTCTCCACCCATTTGAGTGGGTCTTGATTGGTTTACTGGAGTCTTATAAAAGAGGAAATATTTTGGAGAATGAGAGATTCAGAGAGAGCAGAATGACATAGCCACGAGAAGCAGAGTCCACTATCCAGCGACCTTTAGAGATGAAGAAGGAAAATGCCTCCTGGGGAGCTTCACGAAACAGGAAGCCAGGAGAAGACACTAGCAGATGATGCTGTGTTCACCATGTGCCCTTCCAGATGAGAGAGAAACCCTGAACTTCATCAGCCTTCCTTCTTGAACCAAGGTATCTTTCCCCAGATGCCTTTGATTGGACATTTCTATAGACTTGTTTTAATTGGGATATTTTCTCAGCCTTATAATTGTAGACTAGCAACTTATTAAATTCTGCCTTTTAAAAGCCATTCCATTTCTGGTATATTGTATTCCAGCAGAGAACAACCAATAACTGGCTTAATCTTAATAAGATCCTTACATAATTAAGTATAAATCACTGACCATCATCATGTGAATAAATTTGAAGATAAGATATAAAAAATGTGTAAGTACAAATTATGAATTGGTATGGTGTACATTAAAATTATTAAAATAAAAAGAGGATTTTAAGCATAAGGGATATTAGGAGGAAATTATGTTCATTCTTAACAACAGCTACTGGAACATAATAGTTGCACACAAAAAAACTGTGAATGTTGAATAATTGAATGCTTAAAAGATTTCATTAAATGAGGTGACACTCTACTTTTTATAATGAAGAAATATGAGAATAACAATAATCCAGTCCCCTCCCCCACATAAAAACACCTATAAAATTTACCTCCTAAAATATTCTAGGAGGAATAAAAGAAAACAAGAATTGGAAGTCTCCTGTCCATGTGTCTCCATTGCCCTCAGACAAAGCTTTGCTAAGAAATGTAAAAGGATGACATTGCCTAGAAGGATAGAATCTAATATTTATTAAACAGACTAAAGTGTCAGTCTCTGAACTGAAGCAGATACTCTGCAGACTCATTTTCAGTTAGAAGCTAGATTCTCTCTAGGGCCCAAATGGCAGTAAGAATTTGAGAGAATTGTTGGGTACACCTCTAAATCCCATAAATTTTTGCTGGTAAAAATCAGTAAGTCTCACCTTTGCGCAGGAAACATCCATCGTTTCTTGTCCCAACTTCATCTTTTAGAATAGTATCATAGTTTGCTTGTGGATCATATTTCATGTTCTGAAAGGTGGCCTGTCTGACAACTGTATCCAAGTCCTCTTCACTCAGTTCTTTGTCAAGAAAACTGCAGAGTTTTACGACAGAACTTCTGAGATCCTGAAAGGAATTGTGGAGATGGAAGTCTATTCCTTTTGCAAGGAATGTGTGAGTTACGGCCTAATACCTTCCTCATGTTTTAAAAAATGAATGGTGCTTGGATTCATTCTAAGTATAAAATTTGACAAGGATACATTACTTCTTAATCCATCTTTGAAAATGAGTGCTTTGGTTGTCAGCCTAGTTAGAGCTTCCTATTGTTTGCTTTTATAAGATCAACTCAGTTACATTCATTCATTCAACCAACATCTTGGGAATAAATTCCATGTTTCAGAGACTATGGTAGGTGATGGGGAAGTTAAAGCAAACAATACATTACTATCTATAAATTGTTAAGAGTTCACAACTTAATGACAAAAAGAGTAAAGCAAATAAGTCCAAAAAATCCAAGGGCATCTCTAGCTTGGCCTACTAAAACAATCCCCACTTTCCACTGCTAACCTAGTGTCTATTCTGCAACCAGAACAATGTAGGCAAAATTAAAATTTGATGTCATTTCCTATTAAAAACCAATTTGTAGCTTCTCATTACTCTTTGGACAAAAGCCCACATTTTTATCACTGTCAGCAGGGCTTGTGTGGTCACTTCCTGCCACCTTTCCAGCCTTCTCATGTTCCCCTCCCCCATGCTTCCTAATTTCTACCACTCCGACCTGCTCCTAGTTCTGAGGAGATGCACAGAACATACTTTTGCTCACTTCTTCCCTGGCCAGCATCCCCAGGACACAACACAGCTAGTGTTTTACACATGGTGGCATTCAATAAATAAAGATTTATTTTACATAATGATTTTACTTGACTTTTCCCCATAAAATGACTTTTTCCCTTTAAAAAAATGTTTGAAGCATTTTTCAACCAAAACTAAATAAGTATACCAAGAAAATAATATTTTGAAATTACAGTTTGAGGCAAAGACATACTTACCAACTTATTTACAACAACAGCTTCTAGTCAGAGAATATTTTATGGAAAACATTTGATCGGGACATAACATTTAGACGAACCCAATTATTTTGTTTTAAGATGAACAGGTAGCATCCTCTCTGGTTCTGCAGTCTGCTCTATATGTGCAGTTTTTAACTACAGTTTCAGTGCAAGATTGCCATTAGTCCCCCAAAAGCTGAAAAGATGAGGAAAAAAGTATACAGACCACAGAATGTACCTTTCAGAAAATGAGCCTCATACCATCCTTCTCTGCTCAATACTAAGTCTTTTCTTCTTCCTTTTCTGAGCAAAATTAACTTTGCTCAGAAAGTTATAGTACTTCCTTATAGTTTATGTACAAAATATTTAGTTTTGAATTATTGTTACTTTTCTTTTAATATGTTTTCATTATTCAGCTGATACATTTTTCGACTTTGAAAATTATTTGAATATCTTGAATTGATATAGAACACATAATTATCCCATGAAAATGAATGGAAATAAAATAAAAATAAAATTAATGCAAATAATTTTCATTTATTTTATTTCTTTAGCTGCCAGGCTTTTAGGAATAATTAAAGCATTACACAAGGGGTAGGTCCATTGACTAAATTCAATAATAAGACTGAGGAGGAAAGACCACTGAGAGCACATCCAGAATAACAGTGGAGAAGGATGTCAGATGGTTATGGACTGACAGAAAGGGCATGGACAGATAACTCCTCAGAGCAGCAGTTCTCAAAGTGGTCCACAGAAACCGGGAGGCCCTGAGACTCTTTTTAGGGAGTCCAAGAAGTTAAAACTAATTTCACAAAAATACTAAGATATCCTGTGCCTTTACTGCTATATTGACATTAGCTAATTGTTCAAGAACAATGGTGGATGAAACTGCTGGTGCCTTAGAACTGATCAAGGCAGGAGCCCCAAACTGTACTAGTGATTCCTGTATTCCTCACCATCACATGTAGAAAAAGGAAAAAAATGCCGGTTTCACCTAAGGATATCTTTGATGAAACATACAAAACAATTAACTTGGCCAGAAACAAAAGAGAAAATATTGTATGGTCTCATTTAGAAAATACTTATAAGAAAAACGGGCCTAGATTGCAAGCTCTTATAGCAGTTACATTGAGTTTGGAGCTGCTAATTGTTGTATCTAGATTATGAGAGGCTGTGCTATACATGTATAACCTCATATTTCCCTGGAACTGGGGGTACCTGTGTGTCACCTAAGGCTCAGAGTAGGAGCTCTGCAGTTCTGAAGGTCAGAATTGCCACATCCAATAACTGTTAGAGAAATGGAAAAAGAAATCAGGCTTCAATTAATGATAAGAATGAAGCTGATCAGGTCAGGACAAAGGTAAATCAGAATGCAGGGATAAGGATGACATCCTCTGCATTTTAGAACTTCGTCTACTCTATGAGACCAAAGGAAGAGAAGTTTATTTAGTCCCAAACCTTAATTTTATGTAGCACATAATCGAATTTAACCAGTCTGAGTAGATCATTTAAACAACCCAAACACAGGGAGCACAGAACGGAAATGAGGGCTTGTAATCCTGTATAGCTTAATGAAATACCCAGAAACATCCCAGGGTATGTTAAGCAGATAATTAAAATGTATCAGCAAAGTCCCTTGAGGAATGGGAGATAAAATCTGAGAGTATTAAGTTTTACCACCAAGGAAACCTCTGATACTTTTCAAGGTTGGGGTCTCCCAGGTTACTGGGCCCTTGATCTTGAGGCTTGTTCTTGTGAAGCCTATTTATACAGCAGAGAAGCTAAATCTCCTTGTGACTGTGCCTGGAAGTTACTTCCCGAGGACCTCTGTTGTGGCTAGATGTGGCCTTCTCTAAGCTCAACTCTGCCAGTAAATCATTGCCCTCCCTTTACAAGGGATATGACATCCAGGGGAAAGTGTCCCTGACAATGTGGGACATGACTCCCAGGGAGAAGCCTGGCCCTGGCACCGTGGGGTCAACAACACCTTTCTGACCAAAAGGGGAAAAGAACTGTTGCAAGGAAGGTATCAGTCACCAAGAGAATTCAAATAGATTTAAGAGGCTACTCTGGAGGTTACTCTTATGCAAGCTTCAACTAAATATTGCTATTTATCATGGTTTGCCAAACCCCAAGAAAGCCATTCCTGCCAACCCTAAAGAACACCTAGGGCTTTATCAGAGATTCTACAAAGGTTCCATTCATGATGATTATTTTCTAGAAACCTACAGCCTCCAGATTGGTTCCTAAGCCAGATAAGTCCTGAAACCTAGAGGGGTCAGCCTTTCCAGAACATCAGCTAGTTCCACCCCCCCTACCCATATTATTGACAGTGCCTTCCAACATGAAAAACTTAGAATGGGCATAGCCCAGATACCCCTAAAGACTATAAGAAATATCAAAGGAGGAGGTGGCATTATAAAAGAGAATTCAGATTTAATAAATGAGCAGGACTGCTGAATCATTATATTCTTATTTCTTTTAATCTCCAGTGCCTTGGAGCAACCAGAAGGAAAAACCTAAAATTGTGGAACTGTAACCCATACCAAGCTCTAAAATCTGTTCTGTAACTAATTATTGAGGTGTGCTTTGAAATTTATTGCCTTTTTGCATATATATTATTCTTCCAATAAAAAAAAGAAAAAATTATTAACTTTATTAAATCTTGACCCATGGAAAAAAATAATAATTACAATACATGGAAAAAACTCAGACCGAGAAACAGAATGCACAATGACAGTTCATAGGAAAGAGAGATTAATTTCCCTTTGCAATGGCTAGAACAACTTTCAAGTGAAAGAAATGTCCCTGGAGAAGCATGAGAATGCCTTTCTAAGTGTAAAAGTGAGTTCCAAATTACAGAAGCTTGAAATGCCTTCCATTTCATGGAAAACTGGCCTCATAAGAAATGGAGCTGGAGATGCAGACTGGAAACTGATGATAAAGGGCCTTGCAGAGCGTGCCGAGTATCTTTGTTTTCATGCTTATAGGGGATAGTCAGTTAAAGAATATTAAGTGTGAGGGCATGCTGAAAATAATAGGAACATAGTTATCAAATTATTTTTACAAATAACTCTTATGTTAATGCCAAGCACATAATCAAGATAGCCAAGATGAAGAGATGAGGCAATGTGACCAAAAACCAACAAAAACACAGTAAATGAACAACAGAACTAAGAATTCGCAAAAATAATATAAAAACAACTATGTTAGACTTCCGTAGAAGATGGCGGCTTAGTAAGGTGCGCGGGTCTTAGTTCCTCCTCCAGAACAACTACTAAAGAACTAGAAACAGTACAGAACAGCTCCCGGAGCCATGACAGAGACAAGACACACAGCATACCCCATTCTGGACCGGCTGGACCAGCTAAGAGACTCCGCTGCAGTGAGGTCCCCGAGAGGCGTGCGCTTCCCCAGGCTGTGGCGGCTGGCAGCCGGAGCCCCTCCCTCCCTCCTTCCCAGGCTGGCTGGGAGCTTTGGATCAGCAGTTCCCCAAGCCACGGCGGCTGGCACCCCTCCCCCATGTGCGGCTTCCCGGGCCAGCTGGGAGCCTTGGATTGGCGGTTCCCCAAGCCACGGTGGCCGGCGACTGGAGCCCCTTCCACACATGTGGCTTCCCGGGCTGGCTGGGAACCTTGAATCGGCGGTTCCCCAAGCCATGGCGGCCCTCCCACATGCGGCTTCCCGGGCCTGCTGGGAGCCTCAGAACAGCGGTTCCCCAAGCCGTGGTGGCCGGCGACCACAGCCCCTTCTACACATGTGGCTTCCTGGGCCGGCTGGGAGCCTCGGAACAGCGGTACCCCAAGCCGTGGTGGCTGGCGACCCTCCCCCACAGGAGACTTCCTGGAGCAAAAGGAAAGAGACTCCAACAGTAGTAGAGACTGAGCCCAACCTAACACCAATAGTGGAATTAATGAACAACTTCTGACTACTAAAAATAGGCCCTCAGCTCAGGTGAAACTGATCAAGGTGGAAGTCACCGATTGGGTTAACTGAAAAAGAGGAAAGGGGGTGAAACAGAGCCTTCTGCGGCTGTTGCTATGGAGCCTTCATTGCCTCTGGGCTCAGCGCTGGGAGTACACAGGTTGCAACTGCCCCAAACGCAGAAACAGGCTGCTTTCAGGGCTCTCTACCACCTGACCTTCCCCGCGGGAGGGGTGAAATGCAACGCAGGTGGAATCCTTCTCTCAAGGAATTCAGATCCCAGGACTTCACAATTTGAAGCCATTAAAACCAACCTACAACCTTTCCTCTGTCTCCACCACACACCCAGCAGCGAGAGTCTTCCAAAGTTAAAGGAGCCACAACATCTTTTGCTGGTGGGACCCACAGACAGACAAGCGCCACATACTGGGCAGAATAAGAAAAACAGAGCACAGAGACTTCACAGGAAAGCTTTTCAACCTGCTGGGTCCCATACTCAGGTAAATCTGATTAAATGCCCAGACGCCAGCAAAAAATAACAAATCACACCAGGAAAATTAAAGATATGGCCCAGTCAAAGGAACAAACCAATAGCTCAAATGAGATACAGGAGCTGAGACAACTAATTCTGAATATATGAACAGAAATGGAAAACCTCTTCAAAAACCAAATCAATAAATTGAGGGAGGACATGAAGAAGGCAAGGGATGAACAAGAAGAAGAAATGGAAAATCTGAAAAAACAAATCACAGAACTTATGGGAATGAAAGACACAGTAGAAGAGATGAAAAAAACAATGGAAACCTACAATGGTAGATTTAAAGAGACAGAGGCTAGAATTAGTGAACTGGAGGATGGAACATCTGAAATGCAAAAATAAACAGAAACTATAGGGAAAAGAATGGAAAAATTTGAGCAGGGGCTCAGGGAATTGAATGATAATATGAAACGCACAAATATATGTGTTGTGGGAGTCCCAGAAGGAAGAGAAGGGAAAAGGAGGAGAAAAACTAATGGAAGAAATTATCACTGAAAATTTCCCAACTCTTATGAAAGACCTAAAATCACAGATTCAAGAAGTGCAGCACACCCCAAAGAGAATAGACCCAAATAGGCATTCTCCAAGACACTTACTAGTTAGAATGTCAGAGGTCAAAGAGAAAGAGAGGATCTTGGAAGCAGCAAGAGAAAAACAATCCATCACATACAAGGGAAACCCAATAAGATTATGTGTAGATTTCTCAGCAGAAACCATGGAGGCTAGAAGACAGTGGGATGATATATTTAAATTAGTAAAAGAGAAAAACTGCCAACCAAGACTTCTATATCCAGCAAAATTGTCCTTCAAAAATGAGGGAGAGGGCGGGCCACGGTGGCTCAGCAGGCAGGAATGCTTGCCTGCGATGCCAGAGAACCCAGGTTCCCAGGTTCGATTCCCAGTGCCTGCCCATGTGAAAGAAAAAAAAAAAAAGCCCAGCATTTAGGCCAGGCCACGGTGGCTCAGCAGGTAAGAATGCTTGCCTGCCATGCCTGAGAACCCAGGTTCGATTCCTGGTGCCTGCCCATGTTAAAAAAAAAAAAAAAATGAGGGAGAAATTAAAACATTTTCAGACAAAAAGTCACTGAGAGAATTTGTGAACAGGAGAACAGCTCTGCAAGAAATACTAAAGGGAGCACTAGAGTCAGATATGAAAAGACAGAAGAGAGAGGTGTGGAGAAGAGTGTAGAAAGAAGGAAAATTAGATATGATATATATAATACAAAAGTCAAAATGGTAGAGGAAAGTATTATCCAAACAGTAATAACACTAAATGTTAATGGACTGAATTCCCCAATCAAAAGACATAGACTGGCAGAATAGATTTAAAAACAGGATCCTTCTATATGCTGTCTACAGGAAACACATCTTAGACCCAAAGATAAACATAGGTTGAAAGTGAAAGGTTGGGAAAAAATATTTCATGCAAATGACAACCAGAAAAGAGCAGGAGTAGCTATACTAATATCCAACAAATTAGACTTCAAATGTAAAACAGTTAAAAGAGACAAAGAAGGATACTATCTACTAATAAAAGGAACAATTAAACAAGAAGACATAACAATCATAAATATTTATGCACCAAATCAGAATGCCCCAAAATAAGTGAGGAATACACTGCAATCGCTGAAAATGGAAATAGACACATATACCATAATAGTTGGAGACTTCAATTCCCCACTCTCATCAATGGACAGAACATCTAGACAGAGGATTAATAAAGAAACAGAGAATTTGAATATTATAATAAATGAGCTAGACTTAACAGACATGTATAGGACATTAAATCCCACAACAGCAGGATACACCTTTTTCTCAAGTGCTCATGGATCATTCTCAAAGATAGACCATATGCTGGGTCACAAAGCAAGTCTTAACAAATTTAAAAACATTGAAATCATACACAACACTTTCTTGGATCATAAAGGAATGAAGTTGGAAATCAACAATAGGCAGAGCACCAGAAAATTCACAAATACACGGAGGCTCAACAACACACTCTTAAACAACGAGTGGGTCAAGGAAGAAATTACAAGAGAAATTAGTAAATATCTCGAGGTGAATGAAAACGAAAACACAAAATATCAAAACCTATGGGACACAGCAAAGGCAGTGCTAAGAGGGAAATTTATTGCCCTAAATGCCTATATCAGAAAAGAAGAAAAGGCAAAAATTCAGGAATTAACTGTCCACTTGGAAGAACTGGAGAAAGAACAGCAAACTAACCCCAAAGCAAGCAAAAGGAAAGAAATAAAAAAGATTAGAGCAGAAATAAATGAAATTGAGAACATGAAAACAATAGAGAAAATCAATAAGACCAGAAGTTGGTTCTATGAGAAAATCAATAAGACTGATGGGCCCTTAGCAAGATTGACAAAAAGAAGAAGAGAGAGGATGCAAATAAATAAGATCAGAAATGGAAGAGGAGACATAACCACTGACCTCACAGAAATAAAGGAGGTAATAACAGGATACTATGAACAACTTTATGCTAATAAATACAACAATGTAGATGAAATGGGCAAGTTCCTAGAAAGGCATGATAACCAACTTTGACTCAAGAAGAAATAGATGACCTCAACAAACCAATCACAAGTAAAGAAATGGAATCAGTCATTCAAAAGCTTCCCAAAAAGAAAAGTCCAAGACCAGACGGCTTCACATGTGAATTCTACCAAACATTCCAGGAAGAATTAGTACCAACTCTGCTCAAACTCGTCAAAAAAATTGAAGTGGAGGGAAAGCTACCTAATTCATTCTATGAAGCCAACATCACCCTCATACCAAAACCAGGCAAAGATATTACAAAAAAAAGAAAACTACAGACCAATATCTCTAATGAATTTAGATGCAAAGATCCTCAACAAAATACTAGCAAATTGAATCCAGCAACACATTAAAAGAATTACACATCATGACCAAGTAGGATTCATCCCAGGTATGCAAGGATGGTTCAACATAAGAAAATCAATTAACGTAATACACCATATCAACAAATCAAAGCAGAAAAATCACATAATCATCTCAATTGATGCAGAGAAGGCATTTGACAAGATTCAACATCTTTTCCTGTTGAAAACACTCCAAAGGATAGGAATACAAGGGAACTTCCTTAAAATGATAGAGGGAATATATGAAAAACCCACAGCTAATATCATCCACAGCGTGGAAAAACTGAAACCTTTCCCCCTAAGATCAGGAACAAGACAAGGATGTCCATTATCACCACTATTATTCCACATCATGTTGGAGGTTCTAGCCAGAGCAATTAGACAAGAAAAAGAAATACAAGGCATCAAAATTGGAAAGGAAGAAGTAAAACTATTACTGTTTGCAGACGATATGATACTATACGTCGAAAACCCGGAAAAATCCACAACAAAACTACTAGAGCTAATAAATGAGTACAGCAAAATAGCAGGTTACAAGATCAACATTCAAAAATCTGTAGCGTTTCTATACACTAGCAATGAACAAGCTGAGGGGGAAATCAAGAAATGAATTCCATTTACAATTGCAACTAAAAGAATAAAGTACTTAGGAATAAATTTAACTAAAGAGTCAAAAGACCTATACAAAGAAAACCACAAAAAACTGTTAAAAGAAATCACAGAAGACCTAAATAGATGGAAGGGCATACTGTGTTCATGGGTTGGAAGACTAAATATAGTTAAGATGTTAATCCTTCCTAAATTGATTTACAGATTCAATGCAATACCAATCAAAATCCCAACAACTTATTTTTCAGAAATAGAAAAAGCAATAAGCACATTTATCTGGAAGGGCAGGGTGTCCCGAATTGCTAAATGTATCTCGAGGAAAATAAACGAAGCTGGAGGTCTCACGCTGCAAGACAATAAGGCATATTATGAAGCCACAGTGGTCAAAACAGCATGGTATTGGCATAAAGATAGATATATCGACCAATGGAATCGAATAGAGTGCTCAGATATAGACCCTCTCATCTATGGACATTTGATCTTTGATAAGGCAGTCAAGCTAATTCACCTGGGACAGAACAGTCTCTTCAATAAATGGTGCCTAGAGAACTCGATATCCATATGCAAAAGAATGAAAGAGTACCCTATACATCCTATACAAAAGTTAACTCAAAATGGATCAAAGATCTAAACATTAGGTCTAAGACCATAAAACAGTTAGAGGAAAATGTAGGGAGATATTTTATGAAACTTACATTTGGAAGTGGTTTTATGGACCTTAAACCTAAAGCAAGAGCACTGAAGAAAGAAAGAAATAAATGGGAGCACCTCAAAATTAAACACTTTTGTGCATCAAAGAACTTCATCAAGAAAGAAGAAAGACAGCCTACACAATGGGAGACAATATTTGGAAACGACATATCAGATAAAGGTCTAGTATCCAGAATTTATAAAGAGATTGTTCAACTCAACAACATAAAGACAGCCAACCCAATTACAAAATGGGAAAAAGACTTGAACAGACACCTCTCAGAAGAGGAAATACAAATGGCCAAAAGGCACATGAAGAGATGCTCAATGTCCCTGGCCATTAGAGAAATGCAAATCAAGACCACAATGAGATATCATCTCACACCCACCAGAATGGCCATTATCAGCAAAACAAAAAATGACAAGTGCTGGAGAGGATGTGGAGAAAGAGGCACACTTATCCACTGTTGGTGGGAATGTCAAATGGTGCAACCACTGTGGAAGGCAGTTCGGCAGTTCCTCAAAAAGCTGAATATAGAATTGCCATACGACCCAGCAATACCATTGCTAGGTATCTATTCAGAGGACTTAAGGGCAAAGACACAAACGGAGATTTGCACACCAGTGTTTATAGCAGCATTATTTACAATTGCAAAGAGATGGAAACAGCCAAAATGTCCATCAACAGATGAGTGGCTAAACAAACTGTGGTGTATACATGCAATGGAATATTATGCAGCTTTAAGACAGAATAAACTTATGAAGCATGTAATAACATGGATGGACCTAAAGAACATTATGCTGAGTGAGACTAGCCAAAAACTCAAGGACCAATACTGTATGGTCCCACTGATGTGAACCGACATTCGAGAATAAACTTGGAATATGTCATTGGTAACAGAGACCATCAGGAGTTAGAAACTGGGTAAGATAATGGGTAATTGGAGCTGAAGGGATACAGACTGTGCAACAGGACTAGATACAAAAATTCAAAAATGGACAGCACAATACTACCTAATTGTAATGTAATTATTAAAACACTGAATGAAGCTCCATCTGAGTTATAGTTTCTTTGTTTGTTTATTTGTTTTTTAATATATATATTTTTTATTTTTTATTTTTATTTTTTTCTCTATACTATCATTTTATTTCTTTTTCTGTTGTCTTGCTATTTCTTTTTCTAAATTATGCAAATGTACTAAGAAATGATGATCATACATCTATGTGATGATATTAAGAATTATTGATTGCATAGGTAGAACGGAATGATTTCTAAATGTTGTTAGTTAATTTTTTTTAATTAATAGAAAAAAAACTATGCTATTATGTTCAATGCGAAGTACCAAAAACATTTTGATAACAGCTAGAAACCATACAAAATAACATAGCAGATTCATAATGGATCCCAATACATGAATAAAAATTCAATTGAGATGAATAGAAACAGAAGGAAAAATTCATAATGATGCAACATGGAAACACTACACAGAGGTGCGTGTCCTCTAACAACCATTACTGCTTATAAAATAGCTGTAAGACTTTTCAATGTCTCTAAAGTTCTCCACTTAGGATGGTTCTTCAGTGTATAAACCATTTCCCAATACTATCACCTATCACTATTCATAATCTGATCATATCCCACAAAATAATGAACTCTTCCTGCAAGATAAAGAATTCCTTTCTTATATCCCACCTTAGTAGGTCAGTCTCCAAAATCTATTCTATGAAGGAATACAGGTATGTAAAATTTCTCCCTGAAAACTTCAGCCTATTATGACAAATGGAGGAAAAGATCATAGCTGGAAAAAGATTACATTTCTCAGTATAATGCAAATGTAAAAAATCATCATGGTGATGAATATACAACCATGTGTTGCTATTGTGAGCCACTGATTATTTACTATGTATGGAATAATGTGTGTGAAGATTTGTTAAAAATAATCGATATTTTTAATTTCTCACTGTATTTTGCTTTTCCCAATGATGTGGCAGTAAGCAGCATCTCATTTCTCTTCAGATAAATAAAAATATAGGATTAAAGATTTTATATTGTAAAATAAAACACATCAGAAAACTCATTAAAATATGTGATTAAAGTATTACTATAAAGCGAAAACCCAAGACTGACATGCATATCAAGAAATTAAACAACGTCAGTATTCCAGAAACCCCCAAACAATACCCTTTTTTGTTCATAAAACTTTTCCTCCCCTCAAAGATAAACACTGTCTTTGCATTTATGATAATTAATCTTGTGTTTTTATTTTTAATTTTAACAGCTTACTACTAAGCCCTCAACAGTATAATTTAGTTTTGAGTTAATACATTATATAAATGGAAAACCCAGTGTTTATTTTTGCTTCTAGATTTTTTAATCAAAAATATGATTGAAAGTTTCATCATCATTTTCACATATATTGGTAGTTTGTTTTGTTTTAATGCCATGTGGAATTCCAATGTATGAATGTACCAAGTTAACTTACCACTTCTATCACAATTGGGAAAGAAGACTGTTTCAAATTTTAGGCCATTATGTACAATCCTAGTGTAAGCATTCTTGTACAAACCCCCTGATGCATGTGTGCCTGCATTTTATAGGTATACCTACATATGAATTGCTGTTTTGTAGGATGGGTGTATCTTTGAATTGATAAAAGTAGCACTTTCAGAGTGGCATCATTGAAATTAAATGGCAGCATTCTACTACATTTAAGATAAATAAAAAACATAGGAAAAAATCAGCAGGTTACCTTCCCCCAAGTAATATTGCTGGACACATGGGACAAGACAGTATAAATAGGCTCTGCTTGGTTTTATGGTCCTGGTGATATTTTTACCTACAAGTCAGTGAGAAATATGCATTATCTTCTGTGATACTGTTTGTGTGCTTGGGTTTTTCTGGTGGAGTAACCATTGGAGAATCAGATATACAACAGTATCAGGCACAATTGCCATGAAATCTTGAAGTTAAGTAGCAGACAAGGGCAGTGTGGAGGGGATGCTCTGAGGGCAAGTTGCCATCTTCCCATTTCACTCAGAATAAACCCTGTGCTCAGGATCCTGTTAGCCTGGCTTCTAGGATGGGATGATAAGTACCTGCTGACTCCCCTCTCAGGAGTGCCTGGAGGTACTCCACAGCTGATGGTGGATGGCCAGCATATTCCCTCCAGTTTTGACCCAAACATATGTTACCATTTACTGAAGACATTTCAAGGCAACCAGCTCACACTGCTGGTATATCTGTTCCTGGTGGGGAGGGAGCAGCATCCCTCCACTATGGCACAAGCCCAAGGGGTGCATAAATCATCTATCTCCCTGGATTGAGAAGTGCTGTCCATGGAGGACCAGTACCCACTAATGAAGCCAAACTTGTCTGTCTCTTCTTGTGTGAGTAAATGTTTTACTACCCATGCCTGTGGAGTTAGGCTTTGGCTGCTGACCCCAACACCTGCAAACCATGGAGTGTGCTGGGGCACTGGGACTGCTCTTCTTCCTGACAGGTTTTGTTAAGCTCTTTGCAAATCTTCATTCAGTGAGATCCCCTCCCCTGGAGGTGGTAATGGTGTCTCTTTCCGGTATCTGTTTGGCACAGTGAGCATGGAGCCTACAGTTTTACAAGAAGATCCTCAAATTTATTGGAAAAGTGACAGATGCTTAATTGCTACAGACCTAGGGTCATTAGAAATAGCTTTAAAAGCAAAAAAAATTGAGCTGAGACCAAAGATCTATCTTCTTTGAAGAGATTTAAAGAATTTCTCTTGTTGATGTATTGTAAGAAAAAAAAAGATCTGAACAGCAGGAGAAAAAATATATAGGTCAAAATAACTAAACTATGGGGTTTTTGGCAGAAGAGAGAAGAAAATTGACATTAATGATGGAAAATATGGAACCGAATAAATGCTGGGATTTTTGTGTAGTTTACTCTGTAGTGTCTGTGTCCAAATTTTCAGTAAATTCTATTTTTCATGAATGCGTCTGTATGAATACAGAAATTATCATGCAGGAATTAAAATATACAATAGGGAGAGAATGGATTTGCATTTTGAGATGAATCTTTCATGTTGAAGAATGAGAACGAAATGGACTGAGGTGAGATTGGAGGCAGGTAGACAGATTAGGCAGGTGCTGTTGAAATTTATCAAGAGATAACAGTGACCTGGCCTAGGGAAGGGGAAATATGGATCAAGAGAGTTTGTTTTCCACAAAGGTTTCAGTGGTGGAGGTAGTAATGACTCATTGATTTGGTGACTAAATGAAGCTGTTAAGGAGGAGGAGTCATCAAAGATGAAATTTGTTTTCTGACTTGACCGCTTAAATACTAGCAAACATGGGAAGCGAAGCGGCTTCTTCAGGGCAGGGAATGAACTTTTGTTTGAAGTCCCAATATTAGATAAAAGATCAAATAGCAGAAGGCAATTATATGCATGTGTTAAGGATCTGGGCTGATGATACAGATTTGGAATACGCCAAATTATTCCCTCAACTCACTCTCATTGGACTTACTATGTGTCACACTACTTCATGTCACTAAATTCTGTAGATATTTTAAACTCTCATTTTTACTTGACTTCTCAGCAACCTTAGAAATGTCATCCATTCCCTGTTTCTCGACACTGTTTTGACTTCCATGTCTCCATATTGCTCATTCGTTTGCACTTCTCTGATTGCTCCTTTTCTGCTTGTAAGGTAGACTCATCCCTCAATACAAATTTGAGATGCCAAAATCTCTGAGCAACTTATTCCAGTTCTTCAGCACTTCTCACTCTTCATTTCAACACTGCCTCTATTTTATCTATATTCATGGTTTCAATTATATACTACTCAGCAATGATGTCCAAATTAATATCTCCAGTTCAGACCTCTTCATTCCTTTAAATCTGTATTTTACACTCATTTCTCACTGTGTATATTTAAATGCTTCTAAGTCGCTTAATGTCCACCTGTCAAAACCAACTTTAGAATTTTCTCTATGCAAACTTAACCTTCTTCAATTTTCCCTAAACACTTCATGTAAAGCACCATCTATGCAAATACATCAGTCAAAAATATGGGATGTCTCCTTGCTGCTTTCTTTCTCTTTTTTTCCCTAAATATAATACCTTTCCTTTTTACCTCCTAATTATGTCCTAAAACTTGCGTTCTTCACATCCCAATAATACCACTGTAATCCAAGGCATGATTGGTTTTCATTGAATTTACACTTCTCTCTATCTGCTCTGCCCATATTTATTATCATCACATTTCCACCCACTAATGATATTAAAAAATATTAATTCTATAATATTGCTACCCTTCTATAATTCCTAAAGGGCTCCTTACCGCTTTTAGGATTTAAAAAATCACTACCATTAAAAGAGCCTCTTGACTTTGTACAGTCTGGCTCCTACACACCTCTCCATCCTCATCTTTCAGCATTGTGAGGCACTGCCTTCTGATCCACAAAGGGGGAAAATTCCTGCTCTAGGGAATTTCCATATTGTTGCCGTGGCTTGGAATGCTCTTCTATCTCTCCTGTCTTTGTTACCTCATATATATCTAGCTTTGCAGTTCCCATGATACTTCTTCTGGAAAAATGTCTTCCATCATACTTGACTATATCCAATCCCCTTGATACATATAGTGACATCATGCCTGCACTTTTCTTCATAACATTAACAACAGCTTTGAATTAAATAACATGCTTGATGAACACTTGTCTTCCCTGTTGGGTTATGAACTGTATGAATTAGAGGCTAGTTCTCTTTTTCTAATGATGTTGTACCTGTCATGTATTAGGCATTCAATATTTAAAAATGCAGGAATGAATAATAGATTATGTGGAAATCAACTTGTTAATTAGATCACAGAATAGAGACCTTTAAATATATTCTGTATGGTTTACACAATATTTTAAATAGCTTTGATCTGATGCCCAATATTTAAAAATTAAGTGATTTCAAAAGAAATCTACATTTCAAATTTCTCTTAAAAATAGGAAGAGCTTGCATCCCAGGGCACAAATTCTCATCTGGTGACAAGGAGCCATGTCTTGGTAGAGGCTTCTCACCCCAGTGCTACACAGGACCTCCTCTTTATTTATGTCTGGCTGCTCTGGATATCTGGGTTTGCCTCTATTGCTGCAGGAGGATCCAAGAGAAAAAAAATCATAAAAGAAGATTGTGTATCATGAGAGGAGGCCTGGAGGAGAGCCCTGAGCAGGATGGTGATTAAGAAGTCACAAGAAATTAGAAGACCAGAAAGAAGCCGGAGTAGGAGTGTTTACGTGTGAAGGGGAACAAGACCGGAGAATGTGGTTCACACTAATCGAGAGTAGAAAGGATTTTAAGGAAATAATCACGTTTAAAAATAAACTCATCTTACCTTCTTCATATCTTCATACTTCATGAACAGAATATTGAAGTCATGTTTGTGCTCATACCATCCTCTGATGTGATCAAACCAAAGGCTTCCCACCACTGTGGGAAAAATTAATATGTGATGAGGTACAGATGTTACAGTTATTGTGCAATAACTTTTCCTTTCTTTCTTTTCTTTTACAGAAGCCTCAAAAAGGAAAAATAAAGTCTCCAATACTGGACATCCATCCCTTTTTAATGGTTAGTGCCTGGAAAACAATTTTCTGATTTTTATAGGAGTAAGTTACTCTGTATGTAGGAAAGCAGCAATACAGAGATAAGGAAAACATAGGCCAAATGTTGAAAATTTCTTTAAGCTAACATCTTTCTTTCTCTCATTTCCTCCACCTGAAAACATGACGTTATTTCTCCTCCTCTTGTCTATTCTAAAATCTCTGCATAGCAGTACTACCAACAAAAGGACAGTAACTACTGTCCTCTAAATGAGTGAGAGCCCCAGGTGCACACTCCACACGCCTCTTGCACCAACCCACCCTCCTCGGTGGTGAAATGAGAAGTTCCACAGCCACCTTATAAGGTCTACCACAGGCCCATAGCAGGGCACACTACTACACCCACCATGAACATTAGCTGTTCTAGAACATTTAGAGATACTGATCTAGATCATCTGAATGACTAGAATTTTATGATTTTTTTATAGTCTGGTGAAAATATTTCTGAAAAAAATGAACAAAAACCGGCTTTGCAACCCTTTTGCAACCCCTAAAGTGGTCCTGGCAAGAATAGAAAGATCTTTGGGTGGCAAAATATTTATGGATAATAACAACCACTCATCTGCATCCTATCCTCTGACTCCCTTCTCCATCTCCTCCAAATGTATTCTGTACACTTGAGAATTTGGCTAAATGTCAGCATTATCTCTTAAATATATTGCTTGTTAAATAAATTCATAGTTACCTTTTCCATCTAGAAATTGTTTCATGAATTGTTCTAAATTGTCTGAAGCTTGTAATCGAACCAGCAAATTTGAAAAATGATAATATGAGATCAAAATGTCCTTAGGGTTTCTATAGGTGTAAACAATCTGCAGGAAGAATAAAGAAGTAGTTTTAACAATTTTTGGTTATCCTTCCAGAATTTTTAACACCTGAATAACATTACATTACATGAATGAAACTTATCTACTATCCATGGAATTTAGGTTGTTAACAAGATTTTGCTCTTACAAAGAGCATTGTAATCATAACTTTATTTGCATGACATTTCACATTTCAATAGCAACTTAGATGAATTTCTAGAAGTGAAATTATTCACTTGTAAAATTGATAAATTTTACAAATTACCTTCCATAGAAAAGAAGCAGTGTTAATTTACCCTCATGAGAATTGTGTGATATTCAATTTATCCTCAAGATGCCATTGGATATCAGTGAGAAATGGGGAAACTATTCAACAGATGGTGTTTGGGCAAATGGTCAAATACAAGGAAAAAAAGTGAAACCAGACCTCTATTGCACATCATATTTAAGGTTTAAGGGTTGGTATATGTCAGCAAGACTTTGGCAATTAAAAATATTTTGTATATTTGATTCCCAGTATATACTCATACAAAAAAATGCATATATACATATATATATTATAATATATTTCTGTTCTTGGATCAGGGAAGGATTTCTCAAAGAAGAAAAAATTATTTAAAATAAAAATTGATAAATTCGTCTACATTAAAATTCGGTATGCTATCCACCAAATATACCATAAAGAAAGTTACAAAAAAGCAGCAAAATGTAGAGAAGAAACACATGTAACAAATTATATATGTAAAACAAATCAACAATAAAAAGAAAAACAATAGAAAATGAATCAAAAGTCATAGTTTTTTTCACAGAAGTAGAAATAATTATGGTCAATAAGCATATGAAAAATTGCTTAATCTCATTACTAATTAGGGAAATGCAAATTGAGACCAGTTGAACTATCATTTTATAATGACCAGATTGGCAAAAATTAGGAAATCTGAGAAGAAAAAGTACTGTGGGATGAGGAACAATAAGCAGTAATATGTTACTGGTTATGGCATAAACTGGTATGTCTTCTTACAAAAATCATATTATAAGTTTTAATATTATTGTTTTCTATGGCTTTTTAATTATATTCTTGGATGTATATCGTAGGGATGCTCATGCAGTGCAGCTGTGTACTAGGTACATGTTTAAGAATGTTCAGGCAGAATATGTCCTAGTAGCAAAAAGTTCAGTGAAGGAAAGCATAAATGTGATATAATTACGGAGCTTGTAAAAGTGTACAGCAGTGAAGATAGTATTGAAAATCACAAAGAAAATCTCAGAAAAATGGAGAACAAGTGACAATATAAATATAAAATTAAATAAAATAAGGTCCAATGATTCAAAATGACAACCAATACTTTTTTGCAACGTCCAACAGAACAGGAAGCCTTGTAAACTGAGTGACATAACAGAGTTACTTTGACGGCACAATCTGGTGAGTCTAAAGATTTTGACGTAGTAACAATCATAGTAGACTTATTCAGATAAAAGGATAAAAGGAAGTGAATAACTCAAGGAACAAAATTAATTTCATATATCTGTGCATTAGTACCCTATGAAGAGAATATGCATAACTTTGTTATCTAGTCATGGAACATGTTGAGAAATTGATCATGTTATTGGCCATAAAAGTTCTGTATAAATGCCCCAAATTGGAACTCCTACAACACTGTTATTTGATGATAGTGCCATAAGACTAAAATCAGCATTGAAGAAGTTAAAATAAGAAAATTATGTAAACATTTGGAAGCAAAAAGTGTTCAAAATAAGTTGGACAAATTAAAAAATTAACACTGAGATTATATGTTATGTAGATATTAACAAACTATATCTAAAATAGATTCCAAAGGTTATCCATAGTTTAAAACGTTAATATTTTTAAAATAAGTACTGGGAATAGATACATTATTTAACTAGAGGTGATAGGAAAATTAATGCAATGAAAATATAACGAAATAAATAAATGAAAACATTTATTAAAAAAGTAGAAAACCTTAATTTTATTTTTTTAAAGTAGTTTTTTGGAGGAAAAGATAATAACATATAAAAATCCTGATAATTCTAAAAAGATGTGAAAAGGAGAGACAAAAAATTTACGTCATTACAAAAGAATGAAAAATAGATAATGATGGAATTAGGGGCAATTCATTAAATCCTGAAAGAAAATGTCATATATTTTTCAGTTTTCTAGGTAAAATAGGAAAAATTTACTTTGAAAATAAAATTATAACAATTGCTTAGAGGAGGTAGTCACCAAATAAAATGACTGGATATATTTATAATGAAATGGACTTTGAAAAATCAAATACACAAAACCAGTTAATGTATAGTATTAAATTACTCTAGAATGTAGAAAAATTTAAAGAGTCATCCAGATTGTCATACAAGATGAGAATTACATTGACAATGAGGCAAATAAAGATAGAATAATCCTAAAAATTAGAGATCTATTTTTTAATAATATGGATTTTAATAATTCTACATAAAAATGAATAAAACACTTATGGCAGTATGTAAAAATGTTATAGTATACTTAAGCAAGTAGGGTTTATTCTGGAAATGTAACTTCAATCAATTAATTAATGAATTTCTTTATACATTAAAGTGGATAAAATATATGACATCTTCAGAGTTGACAAAAAAGTCATTTGATGTGATTATACCTTTTCTGAATAAAACAAGCATAAACACAAGTGAAACCTCCAGTAAATTAAGAATGGAAAAAATGATTCTCAGCATTATTTACATAAGAATTCAATAGCAAAAGAAAACTACAAACAAACAATATACTGAAATTCTCAAGGATGAAGGATGAGAAAAGATTATTATCACTTCTATTATTCAATTTTTTTCTCAGATTTTAGGTAACAAATAGAAAAATAAAGTACAAATATTAAAATGTAAAAAGAAATCAAATTTTTTATTATTTTAAGATGATGAAATATATTTGAGAGACTAAAGGGAAAATTTAAAAAACTAATTTAAGAATTTAAGGGGACCAGATATAATACAGTGACAAAATCAATGCCTTTTTCTTTATAACAGCAGTAATTAAATAGAAAAAACAATAGTGAACAAATCCAAATCATAATTGCAATTTAAAAATAAAGAAAAATTAGCAATTAACTTAGTTAAAATGTGAGTAAGCAGTATATGAAGAACAATGTAAAACATATTTGGAGGATACAAAAGTAGACCTGATTAAAAATAGATTCATGGGATGACACTGGATGGAATGTTAAAGTATTGCAAAGCTAACAATTTTCTCAGAAGTAGCCTTTATGCTTAATCAATTCAAATCAACATCTGAAAGTCATTACGGGAATTAACATACTAGAAAATGAAGTCAATGAGGATTTGACTTATGAGATAGGAAAACATTTACATGATTGAATGTTTAAAATAGTGAAGAACTGGTTCTGTTTAGTCCTGCCAGATTTTTTGGAATAGAAAGTGCAGATTCAGAAGGAGAGATTGGGATGTTTAGCATATCAACATGTAGTCTCAAAATAATGGGGAAAGCATAGAATGCTTCAATAAATTATGTCAGGTAAACTGGCTAACCTTTTGGGCAAATATAGTGCAATATTCATACTTCACATCACATATAATATCAGATATGACATAATTAAATGTAGAAAATAAAAGTATAAACTAACTAGAAAAACCTAGAGAGTAATTGCATAATCTTTGCAGTGGGGAAAACTTTTCTTAGCAAAACAACAGAGCCAGAGGCCAACAAGGAAAGAGTAACAGATTGGTTACATAATATTAAAAGCTTTCAAAATTTTTAAAGTTAAACCATTAATTGGGAAAATATTTGTCCCAAGTAAATACTTCTGCAAAGCATTAAATAAGAGACAAACTAAAAAAACTAAGTAAAGAATATAAAAGATATCTATAGGCCTAAAGATACATGAAAAATACTCAATTTTGTTAAAATCAAAAGAGATTCGAATTATCCAAGATTTTTTCAACCTGGCATATTAGCAGAGATTGATAATTCCACTAATTGGTGAGCCCGTGAGGAATGAAACATTCCTTCACGCTGTTTAATGAAATATGTTAATACACTATAGAAGGCAAATATGTAACATCTACCAACATATAAAATATTTGGGCACTTTCTCCTGAAAACTCCACTCTTAGAGAAACGTTTCACCAGAATTACAAAGTGCAAATCCATATAAGATGTTTATTACAATATAGTATATACATTTGCTGAAACGTCCCTTTCCATCAATAGATGTTAAATATTGGACAATTATACATAAAATTCTGTTTAAGAAAAATGGAGTCTCCTGAACTGACATGACAGATTTTTTTTTGCTATAGGTTATATAATTAGATTGCAAAATAATATATATGGTGGCCCAATATATGTATATACTTATACTTCCATATATAATTAATGTAAACATACTTATTATGCTAAAAAAAATATATATATATATAAGGGGGTGTCAAGGTAGTTCAGTGGTAGAATTCTCACCTGCCATGCAGGAGACCAGGTTTGATTCCTGGTCCATGCACTTCCCAAAAAACAAGCAAACAAGAAACAAACAAAAATTCAACAAATGGGCTGCAATAACAGGATACTCGCATGGAAAAATATGAAATGTGATGCTATCAAACAGCATACAAAATATATATATAAATACGAATGCCCATGTCATAACGACATAAAAAGCACAACATTTGAAAGACTTCAGAACAGTGGAGCCAAGAACAAGACATGGAGATGAGAGAAAGAATTATTTCTATGACGTACTTTAGCTTTTTTGTTCTTGAGACCTCTCGGTGCTAAATAATATGGGATGTGGGAAGTGAGGATGCGAGGTGATGGCATCATGCTAAAATCCACTTTGCGTATATTGTATTCCAGGAAGGGGGCTCTGTCAAGTGTTTCCACATTCTCAGTTTTGTTACGATGTCCCTCATAATAAATCAAGCTTAATATCTGCTGAGTCCAGATGGTACCTGTCAAGATAAATAGCCTTGTTTTCAAATCTGAATTAATTTCTAAAGGTTAATTTCAACAATAATGCCATCCACCTTAAAATCGTTAGGGGATATTTTTTTCTTTATAACTTTTCTAAGTATGCCCGTTATTTACCCAGGATTTTGTTGTTTGTTTCTATTTCACATAAACTTGAATACAGATTAAATCAAGGACTATTAGTTCCTTTTCACTTTGAAGAGTGATGAGTGTTCTGACTCCATGATAGTGCTGATTCAGGTTAATTCTTCGGCTCCTTCTCTGTGCCTTGTACTCCACAGAAGATCCCTTTCTACCATCTTCTGTGATTACCTCTGTTACTCCCTGCTTAGTCTCTATTCTCAGAAATGTACCTTTTAAAAATATGCCTTAGCCCAGATGTGTCTTTAAAGTTATATGAAAGTGTGTTCAATTTCTCTCCCTCCTCTGCTACTCAACATTTTCAGATCCCTACATTGTGATTTATTTTTATTATTTCTATCTTTGTTTTTTTTTTTTACATGGGCAGGCACCAGGAATCGAACCCGGGTCCTCGGGCTTGGCAGGCAAGCATTCTTATCTGTTGAGCCACCATGGCCTGCCCTGTGATTTATTTTTAAACAAAATGTCCAGAGATAGCCTCTGACTTCCCATTACACACTGGGGGAAGGGAGGAAGAAAAATGGGAGTGTTATATTGATCCTTGGTTTCTTAACCAATCAACCCTGGTCATCAGCTATGAAGGGTTTTGGGAAATTCATGTCAATGTTTGAATAGTGCCATTTCCGTTTAAATGAACCTAGACGCGATTAGATTTGATTTGACTTTACTAAAAAGAGCTGGTTATACCGGGCTCCTATTTTCACATCTATATTAGTTTGTCCAGTTGACAGAATGCAATATACCAGAAACAAAGTGGCTTTTAAAAAGGAGATTTAATAAGTTGCAAGTTTATATTTCTAAGCCTATAAAAATGTCCAAACAAAGGAATCTAGGAAAAGATGCCTTAATTCAAGAAATGATGACTTCGGAAGGCAAGTGGCTGATGTCTGCCTGTCCTTGTTCCTGGTTCCATTGCTACCATTGTTTCTTCTCTAGTTGTCTGTGGGCCTTCACTTCCCTGATCTGGGAAAAAACTCTGGGTTTCATCACTTAACTTAGTGTCTGCCAGGGCTGGAGATTTATTCTCTTCAGTTTCTGGATACTTCTGTGAGCCCGTGCTTAGCACCTAGGCTATTTCTGTCTCAATCCCCACTGTCACATCAGCTCTACTCTGTCAGCTCTGCTCTCTCCAAAATGTGTCCTCTTTTAAAGGATTCCGGTAACCAATAAAGACCCATTTGGAATGAGTGGAGTCACATCTCCATCTAATCAAAAGGTCACACAATGGGCGTGCTACATTTCTGGGGAGATAAGCTAATCAGACGTTTCCACCTTAAAGTATTGAATCAGGATCAAAAGAAATAGCTGCCCCCACAAATTGGATTAAATCATGGCTTTTCTGGGGTATGTAATAGAGTCTAACCCACACACCATCAGAAATGACAATATGTGCACTGAAAATGGTCTTATCATCTAGAAATTTGAGTTTCATGTAATTGTTTCTGATCTTAAGTGGTTGCTTAAGTAGACTAGGCTGTTGGTGATATGTAAAAACATTATATAAATATACATATATGCATTAAAAATTCAGAGTGAAGACTGACGACAGATGGCTCCATTCCTCAAACTTACCAGATTTTGGATATGTGATTATGAAGACATCATCATCTCTAATTTCAAAATCATCTAGATTTTCTAGTACGTCAACATCAATTAAAGTACGTTCAAAGTGAAAGCCTTTAAAGTTCAATAAAAACAGATCAGTGTCATCCATAATTGTTCACCTATAAAAAAAAAGATGAAATTCTTTTCAATATTTGGTAGTTTTTTATAATGACTTACACATATAGAGTACTTCATATGGACTTGGCATCATTTAATGTCTTATAGGTATCAACTCATTTGCCATGGTAAACAACTTACGTGTGTCTGTATGCATGTATGTATGTGTGCATGTTAATCATTTCATCTTCACAGCAACCTAACAAAGTAGGTATTGTTTTTATCACTGTTTTAACAATGGAGAAACTGACATAGTAAGAGTTCAAACAACTTTCCTGGAAACCCCACGGGAGACATGTTCTCATGGTTCTGAACATGAAGAGGTAGAAACTAATGCAAAGAAAGGTTAAGGAAATTGTTCAAGCTACCAGAGCATAGAACCAAGTTTCTTTTAATCACTTTACTATGAGGAGCCTCTGTATTTTACAATATAAACAATAAAAATGATAATTCTTTCATCAATATGCTTGTTTTGGGTGTGTGTGTTTGTGCATGTTCCGGATTGAACCCACGTCTCCCACATGGAAGTGAGCATTCTACTACTGAACCATCTGGGAAGCCTATCAATAGACTTTTCATTTCTGATTTTCCCTAGAACATGAATAACCTGCTGTATCTGAAGGAAGCTTCTGAGGCCTTGGGTTATGTTATGCTGTTTCAAATGAATGTAGAGTATTTTCTACGTGGGTAATAACAATTTGTTTTATTTTGTAAATGTTGACTTTAAGTTTTAAGGTATTATATGGTAATTGTTATAATAATTTCCAGGAGAAGATTTTATAATCAGAAATATAATATAAATCTAAATGAAAAAGGTAAAAAGAAGAAACTGGAAACTAATAATTAAAGACACATCTGACCAAAATTAGACCCACTTAACATTACTTTATTAGTTCTGCCTGAGATATCTATTCTTCATTGCTGAATATGATGAGATCCTAGGAGTTCTGGTGACTTTATTAAATTTAAGAACAACTGCTCTATAATTCAGTTATTTATTTTTTTTTAATTTTTGTGTGCAAGAAGAAAATGAATTGTCAAAAAGCTTCAAATATGGCTTGGTCTAAATTGTATCTCAAGAAACACATTTAATTCCTTTACAAAACCCTAACTCACCTAATCAATAGAGTGAAGTCAGAGATTTCTGTTTTGTAGAGTAAGAGTAGGAACTGATTTGTATTAAAATAATCTGGTTTCCTCATGGTTCTGGGCCCTAGAGTAGATAAGCAGAAACAGAATTTCTGGAGTGTGGAACCAGGAAAATCTTCATTTTAACAACAGAGGATACTCTGCTATTCACAGCAAAAAAGTGAAAACCAAAGTAGTAATAAAGTGTCTTGATTTCAACAGAAATTTTATTTCAATCTCTAGAAGAGAATTTGTCCTTTATGGAGTTTTACTTGATCCCCAAGTAAGAGAAACATGCTACAAGTGTAGAATTTGGCTTTCTTCACTACAGGTTGAGTTGAGGTAACATGAACTATGGAGAATTGGAGGTAGAATATCCTGGCTGACAAAGTACAAAAACGGTTTCAATAGGAGTAGGAGAGTCATTTTGATATTGGCATCACAAATTTTCCAGGAAGCACCTTGGAGAACTCAATTTTGGTGGATGGTGAGGGAGAATTTGCACTGCATGACATGAGAAAATGGAGGAGAAGTTCATAAAGAGGAGACAGAGTTAATGATAAAGACAAAGACTAAAATGTGACTTTCTTATTGACATACTTCCTAGCACTCTAGAGTACTGTGTACAGACACTGCAAAAGAGAAAGAGATTGCATAGAGAGAAAGGATCTGTTGTAATCCTTGTACATTTTCATGGAAGTCCTAAAGAATGGGATGGGAACAGAAATTAAGGAGAAAAAACTAAGTATATTTGTTACACTGCAGACAGACTGACTTGACAGAGGATCCAAATCCACCCTGGGAGTACTCACTGTTGAAGATCAGCTGATGAAGCAAAATCCACCCCTGACAAAATTGTAGGGTTCGAGGGTAGACCTGTCATTGAGAAATAAATATCTTCTGCCAAGGTAGCTTTGGCCAATGGAGACGTGTTCTGGGGAATCTGACTGGCTCTGCTTGTTTGGCATCTGATGGCAATTTAAGCTCCTGTGGGTTTGTTGACATTAGGAAAAGAATGTCATGTTACTCCAGGGAAATAAGACTCTTAAAGCCTGTGGAAAAAAATAAAAGAAAATGGTGAGTAAACAGTAGTCACATCTACCTAACTTTGGCAATTATGAAACCAACAACAATGTGTATTTTAAAGCTACAATAATATCTATTGGGGCAGTCCTGCTTGGACATGAGGAAAGGTTAATGATAACTTTTCGTCCTCCCTTTGCGAGCTGGTGCTTATACGTAGTCTGCTACCACAGTCTTGGTATACATTATCTTACCTTGTTCTACTCTAATATCACCAGGCTCATTTGTTTATATTGACTATGGCTATAGAAGGTCCCAGAGGCCCTGCACGTTCACTAAGCATTTACATTTCTTTTCCAAAGCTCAGGGTTGTCTTTCCTAAATGATGCCTTTCTTCTACTGATGTTTTTTTAGATGCAGACATTATGGATGAAATTTCATCAGTTGTTTTTCACATTCTATAATAATTGTCATTTGTCTATAGCCTCTCCAAACACTCCTCACCCATTTTAAATTATTTCTTGCCTACTTAAGGTGCCCTTTGCTAATGATTCTCAGGTTTCCACTAAGTAGTAAATTTATCCTAGGGGAGATGATTGATCCTCTCAATATATATTTACTTGTAAGGAAATAGGTTTTAATCTGAGAGCAATTTCAACTTTTAAGGGTTCACCCAGTATCTTCTATCTCACAGTGATTGTAAATGAAGACAATAATCCATTTTGTGAGGATCATATATCCTAGAGAACAGAGAACAGTGGTGGTGGATTATTTAGAAGACGGATAGCTCAACTATAATTTCTGATTTCATAACATGAAGTTTCATTCAGCCAAATGCTTTCAGAGGCCTTTAGAAATGCTTGAGATCTTTTCCTTGATTTCTCTCCCTTCCTTTCCTTCTTCCTTCCTCCCACCTCCACTCTCTGTTTACCAATCTACCTCCCTTTTCCTCTCTTTTTTTCAACTTCTGATTATCAGCCATGAAGGCTCTGGACCAGTCATCATTGGCATTGGCATGAGAAAGTCAGCATCACACTTGTGGCCTTTAAAAGAAATGAAAAAGGAACCAAAGCAATGGTTTTATTTGCTGTTTATCCATACCACACAGTAACACAGTGTGCATTGCAGATGAGAATATGACTAGTCTTCTGGCTTCCATGGCCTTTCCAGTGCATAGTGAAAGCATGGTGTTCTAAGATTTGGGAGAGGCCCTCTATTTAAGTAATGGTCTACCCAAAATATTAACGAAGGGCAAATGAGAAGAAAGAATTTGGAAAGCGCAGTATAATTGTGATACAATGAAATATTCCTTTTCTGCACTCCACAGAATCAGTTTGTCTTGTCTTTTTATACCTTTCAAATGCTCAAAAAATGAGGGCATTGAGAGGAAACCACATCACATCATTTCATATTTCTTAATCTGTCTAATGATGGAGCATAAAAGCAATGACAAAACAGAAACATTGATTACAACTGAAACCCACATTTTGGCTTCTAGATACCATTCTCCATTTAGAGGAGCCAAGACAAATGGTTGATTGCAGAGCTGGGGCAGGGAGAGTATGATTGAGCCTGGGCCATCTAGTTGTACTAGAATGTTAAAAACTGCTCAGAGAATCCTGGAGACATTTCCAAAGGACATGAAACCATTTTGGAAGGACTGCAACTGATGACTATTGAAACAATTTAATATTAAAATACAGAATGACAGCCTGAATTATGACCTTTGAATAATATAAGAAAAAATGAGTCTATAACAAGAGTAGGCAAATACTTTTCGAAAAGAGCTAGAAAGTTCATGTTTTTGGTTTTTGAGTCAACAGGTCAAAGGCTAATCAAAGATTCAAGTAGGTACGTATATAACAAAAAAGGAGACTAATTTCCACGAATTTTTATTTTAAAATTCAAAATACATTGATAATTATAAATAATTCTTATGATACATGTTTATGAAAGAGAGGAATTGATTTGCTGTGGGAGTCTAAAACCATTAGATAAGTTTATTTTCACTGCATGCATTACTTCAGTAGCTTTACTCAAACCCAATTTAATTAACTCACAATTGGTAAATGACTTAACTTGCTTAGCTAACAAAGAAGCCACTCTCAAAGTTATTTGCTGCAACCTCATTTGCATTTTATGTTTTAATGGAGAAGTTCTGCTATCATGAGACATTCTACTGTAAATTTTCTATCCATTTCTTTCCAATGAGTTAGGAATATGTTGGGCAAGGCTTAGTGTGGTAAGGTTAATGTATACTGTATTTTTTAAACACATCTAAATGTCATTGCATAAAATAAGGTTTTGCCTATTTGTTCAATAACAAAATAATCCACACAACACTGTCCCATAAAAGTGTGACATTCAAAAACCGTTTTCTCTGCTTTCCTTGTTTTTACATGGAGGTTATACACTAGTATTAGAAAATAAAATTGTGGTGAGGCAATATGCATGGCACTGAAACACTGTTGAGTTAGTTGTAAGGACATCGTCGTGATTTGTAATGGGACAAACAGCAGTGGACACGAATGAAAGGGTAGAATGCTCCATATAGTTTCTGTCCTCTCTTGTTGCAACTACTCAACTCAGCCATAGTAGTGGAAAGCAGCCACAAGAAACATGTAAATGAATGAAGATACCTGCATTCCAAAACATTTCATTTGTTAACACTATAAATTGTATTTCATATAATATTCCTGTCTCATGGTTTAGTTTGCTAAATGCTGTCAGATTGCATTATACCAGACATGAAACAGCCTTTAAAAGGACATGTATTAAGATACAGTTTTAAACCCATAAAAATGTCCTAATTAAGGCATACAGAGAAAGATACCTTGACTCAGGAAAGGCCATTCTCTATCATGTGGAAAAATATATGGCAACATCTGCTGGACTCCACATTTCCAAACATCTGTGTCTAAGCATCTACTCTCTCTGTCAGCACTCAAAGCAGCTGTAAATGTTTGCATCTCTGTTGACTGTGAAGCAATTTCAACATATCTCCCCTCTACAAGGACTCCAGTAAACTAACCAAGACCCAAACTTGAATGGACATAGGCACACCTCCATCTAATATAAGAGTCACACCCACAGTTGGGTGTACCACTTCTCCATGGAAATGATCTAATCAATGGTTCCACCCTAAACAATAGGTCTGACCCCACAAGATTAGAGCGGGATTGAAAGAAATGGCTTTTCTGGGGTACATAATAGTTTCAAACTGGAACATCTCACAAGATGCTATTCTGTTAATTATCCTTCAAGTAATTGTAATTATGAAAACCTTTGAACATGACTCATTCAAAAATAGGCAATGAATAAGATTTGACTCAGTGTATCATTTGCCAATGCCTACTCTATGCTGATTTAAATAAATGAGAAGAGAAATTTCTTCCTTAAACTTAAATATGAAGTAATAAAAAGAGAAAATATGACGGAATGAAAGCCACTAACAGATGTTAACAATAGTGAGTGGAAGTGTCAGTAGTAAATACAATACATCCTCACAAAATATTTGTAAATAACTGTTTCTGTTTGCTAAAGCAGCCAGAATGCAAAATATCAAAAATGAATTGGTTTTTATAAAAGTGATCTAATAGATGATAAGTTACAATTTTAAGGCAATGAAATTGTGCAGGTTAAGGTACCAACAAGAAGACATCTTCTTGGAGGAAAAACAGCTGCATTCTGGTTCCTCAGTCACATGGAGGGCACAGGGCAATGTCTGCTGCCTTTCTCTCATGGCTTCCGGTTTCAAGTGGGTCTCTCAACTCTTATAGGCCCCTCTGGACTCTTTTTCCTTCTGCATTTCCAAACGTCTGTGTTCTCTCTAAAATGTCCCCTTCTTAAAGGACAGGCAGTGATTGAGTAAGACCCACCTTGAATGGGTAAAGTCACATCTCCATGGAAACAACCTACTGAAAAGGTTCCACCCACAACTGGGTGGGTCACATCACCATGGAAAGAACCTAATCATAAAGTCCCATAAAACAATGGGTCTTTTCTCACATTTTCTTGCTCTTTGTAACTTTATGGTATATTTTGACCAATTTCTTTTATTTTAAACAATTGTTTCATGTTTAAGAAATCCTTTCCTGACCCAAGATCAGAAATGCATTGTGCAATATATTCTTATATGACAAAGTCTTGCTACCAAATTTCAGTCCTTAATCTTTAAATATGTTGTGTGATAGACAACCACTTTCCTTTTTTCCATATATATGTAACCATTTGCCTAAGAATTGTCTGTTGAATAATTTCTCCTTTCTTCACTGTTATCCAGTGGCAGCTTAACTATAAATGGAATATCACAAATTTCTCATGAAGGGTGAGAATTGACACTGCTTCTATGGAAGGTGATTTGCAATATTTATCAAATTTACAAATGAATTAATTTCTAGGAATTTATCCAATATGCTGTCACACGTGTGAAATACCTTGTGAATAAGGTCGTGATTGTAATGCTCTTTGTCATAGAAAAATATTGATAACAATCTATATTTTCATGGATAGTAGACAGGATAAATAAGTTTCATTCATATAATGTAATATTATTCAGGTGTTAAAATATCTAAGAGAATGGGCTGGCCACGGTGCCTCAGTAGGCAAGAATGCTTGCCTGTCATGCCAGAGGACCCGGGTTCGATTCCCGGTGCCTGCCCATGTTAAAAAAAAAAAAATCTAAGCGGATAACCAAAAATGGTTAAAACTACTTCTTTATTCTCCCTGCAGATAGTTTACATCTTCAAAAATCCTAAGGCTATTTTGGACTCATCAATTTTCAAATTTGGTGATTCCATTGCAAGCTCCAGAGAACTTAGAGCAAGACACAAAACAGTTTCTAGATGGAAAAGGTAACTATAAATTTATTTGTCAAATACATGTGTATGAAATAGTGTTGTCATTTACCCAAATCCAGCTTAGGGAACATATTTTGAGGTAATGGAGAAGGGGGTGATAGAGGGAAGAATGCAGATGAGTGGTTACTATTGTCCATCAATTTACTCTGCCATCATCCTCTATCCCTGCCAGGATTGCTTTAGAGGTTGTCAAGGTTGCAAAGGCATATTTCTTAGGAAATATTTTTACCTGACTATAAAAGAATCATAAACATTCTAGCCATTCAAACAATCAAGATCTGTATCCCTATATGTTCCAGAACAGCTCCTGTTCATGGTGGGTGTAGTATATGGTGGGTGTAGTTAGTGTGCCCTCCAATGGGCAGCTGTGGAACTTCTCATTACACCACCAAGGAGGGTGGGTTGGTGCAAGAGGCTTGTGGAGCATGCACCTGGGGTTCTCACACATTTAAAAGACTATACCTACTTTCTGTACTTTTGTTGACAGCTAATGTTGCTAGAATAAAGAAAAATGTTTTAGAATAGAGACTAGGAAGAAACTAGAGACCTGTTTTCAGGTGGAAGATGTAGGAGAAGGAAAGATCTTGCCTTAGTCTTCAAAATTTGATCTCTGCTTTCCTCATCTCTGTATTGCTATTTTTTTACCTACGTAGAGTGACTTTCCTAAGCAGATTCTTGTAGAAATTAGGGAATTGTTTTCCAAGGCACTAACAATTTGTTTTAGTTTGCTAAGACTGTTGGAATGCAATACTCCTGAAGTGGATTGGCTTTTATAAGGGGCATTTAATCAGTTATATATATATATACACACACACATATATATATACAGTTATATATACAGATATATATATAATATATAATTTTATATATTAAATATATAATATATAATATATAATAATGTTTATATATTAAATATATAATATATAATATATAATAATGTTTATATATTAAATATATAATATATAATATATAATAATATTTATATATTAAATATAAATATTTTAATATATAATATATATAACTGTATATATATATATATACATATATACATATATATATACAGTTCTTCTGAGGAAAGGCAGAAGGCTTTTATCTGAGTTCCTCTGTCACATAGGAAGGCGCACGGTGACCTGTGATGGGCTTCCCTCCCAGCATCTGGGTTCAGCTTTTCCTGGGGTGGTTCCTTTCTGCATCTCCAAATATCTGAATCTGATCTGCTGAGTTCTCTTCTGACCTCCCTCTTTTAAGCCACCCACTAATTAAATTAATCATCACTCTTTGTGGAAGGCACTTCCTTAGCCAACAGCAGATGTAATCAGCCATAGATGAATTTCACATACTGATGATTTCAGTCCATAGCAACAGAACAACTGGCCACCATCACCTGGGCTAGTTGACAGCTGAACCTAACTGATACACCATAGGAAGAGATATGGATGTCCAGAAATGGAGGCTGATTTTTCCTTTCTGATGCTTCCAAAACAGAAAAGGACAGTTGTTTATTGTGTAATGAGTGCAACATCTTTATCTCATCACTTATTAATTTTTCCCACAGTGTTCAGAAACCTTTGGCTTGGTCACACACAGGTTGAATGAGCACAAACATGACTTCAACATTTTGTTCATGAAGTATGAAGATATGAAGATAAGTTTATTTTTAAAAATAACTTTTCCTTAAAATTCTTTCTTCTCTTGGTTAGTGGGAACCACATTCTCCGGTCTTGGTCCCCTTCACACGTAAATACTCCTACTCAGGCTTCTTTCTGGTCTCCTAATTTCTTGCCCACCTCTTAATTACCATCTTCCTCAGGGCTCTCCTCCAGGCCTCCCCTCATGATGCACAATCTTCATTCATGATTTTTTTCTCTTAGATCCTTCTGCGGTAATTAAGGCAAAACCAGATGTCCAGAGCAGCCAGGTATAAATAAAGAGGAGGCACTGTGGAGTGCTGAGGTGAGAAGCCACTGCTAAGACATGGCTCCTTATCACCAGAGGAGAATTTGTGCTCTGTGTACCAAGCTCTTCCTATCTTTAAGAGAACCTTGAAATGTAGATTTCATGTGAAATCACTAAATTTTTAAATATTGGTAATCAAATCAATGCTATCTTAAAACATTGTGTAAAACCAGAAAACACACTTGAAGCTCAGTATTCTGAGACCTCTCCTTGTTAGGTTGATTCATTCATACATTATTCATTCATTTATTTTAAAAAATATTGAAAGACTACTATGTGGTAGGCACTGACTCATTAGACAACTAAATTAATCTTTTCATTCATTCAGTTAATAATCTAACAGGGAACACAGGTATTCATCAAGCATGTATATAATTCAGAACAGCTGGTAAGTGTTATGAAGAAAAGTGCAGGTATGATGTCACTATATGTAACAAGACGATTGGGTATAATCAAGGGTGAGGGGAGTCGTTTTTCAGAAGAAGTAGCATGGGAACTGCAAAACTAGATAAACATAAGTTAATAAATGCAAGAGAGGGAGAGAGAGAGAGGAGTATTCCAAACCAGAGAGACAATGTGCAAATTCCCTAGCTCAGGAAGTTTCCTCTTTGAAGAACTGAAGGCAGTAACTTACACTGGTGAAAAATAAATATGGAGAGGTATGTAGGAGCCTGATTGTGTGAAGTGTATAGGATGAGTTAATGATAATGATATTTTTTAAATCCTAAAAGCACTAAGGAGCCCTATGGGAGTTATAAGGAGAGCAATGTAATAGAATTAGTATTTTTTTTTTTTCCTCCAAATTCCTGGTTTAATAAGGTTTTGTTTATTTTGAGAAAAAAAGGTCCCAAACATTAGGCTGTTCACAAAAATAACCCACAGTATCAACTTTAGAAAACAAATCTTAAGACTATTACACTAATTATTTTTCTAGAGGATGCATATGACATGCCAACTCTCATTCCACAAAAATACATTGTTACATTTGTTTGACAGCCCCACACAGCACTCTTAGGTGGGATATAACACACATACCTCTAACTCAAAGCTGCTCACAGGTGCTACTCAACTAATTGAGATTGCCTTTGCAGTTAGGGAAGCAATTACTGAACTCATGTATATGAATGGTGAGAACTGTACTCCCTAAATAACAAGAGATTATTTTGGAGACAGTTGATAAAAACCATACATCCTTTTTATTGTTAAGTCATAAAGAGGTATCAAAATTAAAAGCGAAAATTACAGGGTAAGACTTAACTACTAGGAGCGTCAAAGGAAGTGAAAATGGGACTAGGCGCAGGGCAATTGAATTAATGAACATTAATGGGCAGGATGGGGAGAACAGTGAGCATGTGCTGAAGATACTAGGGGAGAGGATCTGGTGAAAAATTTGATCTTAGACAAGCGCCTAGGTAAAGTAATAATGGGATAAGATTTCTAAACCCCACTATGTGCTTAAGAGTCATCCTCGCCATTGGCGCTGTCTCTGTCATCCTCTCCTTCCTCTGCCTCTTTTTCATCATCCTTGATCAACTCCAGCTGGTCATCCCCCCATCTTCATTATCATCATCATCCAGTAGGTCCCCCTCCTCAGCAGAGTCATCTGCACCCCCCTCAGACTCCATCTTCACATTAGTCTCATCTTTCTTCAGGGAGCTGCTGCTCTGCTCCTCTTCTGACTTATCATTCTTCATCTCTACTCCTTGCTTGCTCTGTTCCTTTTCAATTTTTTCCAGGCTTTCCAGTAGAGAATCCACTTTTTGCTTTATCTGGGTCAACTCCTTCTTAATGGCCTGAAGATCATCTCCCTTCAACTTTCCAGATTTAGAAGAAGACCCCCTCTGTCCACTCTTGGAATTAAAGCCACTTTTGCCTCTTCGTGATGTGTTTCCCGACACACGCTGGCGTTTTGAGGGCACTACAGCCCGAGCAATGGGAGGAGGAGGAGGAACACGTGCTGGGTAGCTGTACATCCTGTCATAATAATCCCGTTGAAAGTCATAGTCCAAGTCAAAAGAAGAGCCGTACATCTCCGCTGCAGATCGTTTCACACCTGCTTTTCCTCGGTTCACTTTTGGCTCTGCAGCCAGATTAATATCTAAAACCTGGCCAGCAATCATTCTGCCATCCTCTCCTGCTACAGCAGCCCGGGCATTTCTCTCGTTAACATACTGAACGAAGGCAAAGCCCTTATGAACAGAGCAACCCACAATTTTGCCATACTTCGAGAAGATTGCCTCCACATCAGACTTCTTCACCACCAAGGTATTGAGATTTCCAATGAATACACGGGAGTTCATGGAGCGGGGATCTGTCTTGTTGGTAACATTGCTGGCCATGGTGTTTGATGATACGGTTTGTCACAAAGCAGGAGGGGGGAGGGAGAAGGGATTCAAATCTGAATCTCCCACTCCCAGATTCCACGCGAAGAAGCCGACTGCTGCTCGAGGTCGGCAACGCGGTAGCAACCGCACAGTCTCCGTCCGTCCACAAAATAGAATTAGTATTTTTGAATATCATTCCCTTTAACAGGTTGAAAAGTGATGATAGTGAGTATAGACTCACCTGTTAGAGATAGTATGTAAATCTATTGAAAGAAAATCTGGTTTTGGATTAGAGTATCAGCATTGGGAATTGAGGGAATACAGAGTTTTAAAACCTATTTAGGAGATAAAAAGAGTTGGGATTATATGAAGGAAAAACAAAAAAGAGGGAGCTTCCAGGATACAGTCATAGTTTTGATTGTAGATGGTGTCATACATGAAGTTGTTTAGGGAACATTAAAGATGGTTCAGGTTAGGTACAGTAAATTCTAAATCTGGTTATGACTTGTGGAATATAAGGTGACTGAGAAGCATCTAAATGGATATATTGAGGAATAAGTGAAAAATACAGGTTTGAAGTAAAGAAGAGGTCTGGATTGAAGGTATGAATTTGGGCTTCATCACTGTATAGTATAAAGTGAAACCATGAATATGGATAAAATATAGGGGGGTTGGAATAAGGTACAGAGTGAGAATTAAAGAGGAACTGCAATAAACTTCTCAGTGATTTTAACATGCAGGCACATATGCATCAAGGGATGTGTACAACAGTGTTTATATTAGCATTGTACATAATGGCCTATTACTTTAAACAGTCTTATTTCTCAACCGTGATATAATTGGCAAATAAACAGTCATGTATTCAGACATGAAATACCACACAGCAATAAAACAAAGGAAATTACCAATATATGTGAAAACACTCATGAATTTCACAATCATATGATTGATCAAAAGAATCCAGATACAAAAATGCACACTGGGTTTTCCATTTATAAGGAATATTATCAGAGCTAAATTACAATGTTGTGGGATTTATACCAAGATGCAAAAGCTATACATAAAAGCAAGAACTATTTATCATAAAATACAAAGATAGTATTTATCTTTAGGGGAAGGGAAAGGTTTATGATTAGGAAAGGGCACGTGTTTGGGGGGTTCTGGAATACCGCATTGTTCAATTTCTTCACATGCATGTTAGTCACGGGTGTTCGTTTTATAATAATTCTTTAATCACATATTTTAATGAATTTTCTACACGTTCTATTTTACAATTCAAAAATCTTTGAGCTATTTATTTTTTCTCAAAAATGGGAAGGTATTTAGTCCCATATCATTTGGGAAAGCCTAATATGGCAAGACATTTAATCTTTCTCTTCCTACGTTCTTTTCCTTCATGTGTTCTAATTGGCTGAAGCTTTCCGTGAAGTAATTTGTACATACCTGTTTTTCTTGGAGGAACAGACTTTGGAAATTGAAGTAATAGGGTAGGAATGAAGAAAGGGACTATCCCTGCAGGAAGAGTTTATTATTTTGTGGAATATGCTCATATTATGCACACAAATAGGTGATAGTTTTGGGAAATGGCTTATATGCTAAAGAAACCCCCTAACTGGAGAACTTTAGGGAAACATAGGAAAGAGTCTCATAAGCCATTGTGCAAACAGGAATGCTTTTTAGAGTAAGGTGACCTGTATTTTGTCTTTCTACGATGTATCATTATGGATTTTTCCTTCTGTTCCTGTTCATCTGAATTGAATCTGCCTCACAAATGTTTAACCAGGGTCTTAATTTCTACTCATGAATTTGCATCCACTTTAAGTCTGTATGGTTTCTATCTTTTTCCAAAAATTTGTTGTTGACTTTGATTGCAGTTGAACATAATAGCAAAGTTATTCTTAAATTATTTCTGTGAATTATTAGGTCTGTTTCTATTGTCTTTTTTTCTGCTGGTTTTTGGCCACATTTTCTTACCTCTTCATCTTGGCCATCTTGATTATGTGCTAGTCATTGTACATAAGAGTTACTTGTAAAATAATTTGGCAAGTACGGTACTATTATTTTACTCCCTCACTCTAAGTAGTCTACCAATGATTACCACCTATAAGGATGAAATCTAAGATAATCAACAAAATCAGCAAAGCCCTTTATCCTCTGTACCCAATCTGCATCACCAGCTTCATTTCTTATGAGCCTGGTTTTCAATGAATATGGACGGCATTTCAAGCTTCTGTAATTTGGGACTCTTAGAAGTGCATTCTCATGCTTTTCCAGGGATGTTTCTTCCTTATAAAAGTTGTTTGAATCACTGCAAGGTAAAATTAATCTTTCTTTCCAGTGAACTATTATTGTGCATTATTTTTCTGTATCTGATTTTCCCCCATTGTTTTTTCAAATATTTTTATTGAGAAATCTCCATACACATACAGTCCATACATGGAGTACAATCAATGGCTCATAATATCATCACATAGTTGTGTATTCATCACCACAATCATTTTAAGAATGTTTGCATCATTCCAGAAAAAGAAAAAAACCACGCACACCCTCATTCCCCTTTCCCCTCCACGCACTTAACACCAGAATTTTAATCTACTCAATTATTTTACCCTTTATAACTCCCAATTCTTTATTTTTCATATATATATATATATATATATATATATATATATATATATATATATATGGAAAAGTAATATATATATTATATATACAGAATAGTAATATATATATTGCTCATCCATCCATACCTTGGATAAAAGGAGCATCAGACACAAGATTTTCACAATCACATGTTCACATTTTCAAAGCCATATTGTTATACAATTCTCTTCAAGAATCAAGATGACTGGAACACTGCTCAACAGTTTCAGGTATTTCTCTCCAGCCACTCCAATACACCATAAACTAAAAAGGGAAATCTATATATTGCATACGAATAACCTCCAGGATAACCTCTCAACTCTGTTTCATATCTCTTAGTCATTGAAACTTTATTTTGTCTCATTTCTCTTTTCCCCCTTTTGGTCAAGAAGTTTTTCTCAGTCCCATGATGCTGGGTCCCAGGTCATTCCAGAAGTTCTGTCCTACAATTTACATCCTTGGGAGTCATGTCCCACATGGTGCAGTGGGGTCATTGAGTTCACCCGCTGACTTGGCTTAAACAGTAAGCCACATCTGAGTAACATAAGAGGTTCCCTGGGGGGAGCCAGTTAGGCATAATTATAAGCAGGCTTAGCTTCTCCTTTGCAGGAATACATTTCATAAGGGCAAACCCAAGATTAAGGGCTCAGCCTATTGAATTGGTTATCACCACCCGTTGCGAGAATATCAGGAATTCTCTAAATGGGGAAGCTGAATATATCCTTCTTTCACCGCAGTCCCCAAGGGCACTTTGCCAATCCTTTTTTATTTGCTGCCCAAATTACTCTGGGATATATTGGGGCATCACACTAACCTGTACAAACTAACAAGGTCTCACACCCTATTAAATTTTCTTTGCATTCATAGAAGATTCTGTAATTTGGGACTCTTAGAAATGCATTCTCATGTTTTTCCAGGGATATGTCTTTCTTATAAAAGTTGTTCAATGCACTGCAAGGCAAAATTAAAGTTTTTTTCTATGGACTATCATTGTGCATTATGTTTCTGCGTCCGATTTTTCCTAATTTATTTAAAAATATTTTTATTGATAAATCTCCACACAATTCTTTTCCCATTGCTTTTTAAGACCTAGCACAGTCTCTGAAACATGAATGCTATTCCAAAAATGTTGATTGAATGAATGAATGTAATGAGCTGATCTTATAAAATTAAAAACAGACAAAACAGGAAACTCTAATTCATCTGACAAACAAAGCACTCATTTTCAAAGAGGAAATAAGGAAGTAATATGTCCTTGCCATACCGTAAACTTAGAATGAGTCCAAGCATTATTGGTTCTTTAAAACATGACAAAGATGCTAGACTATAACTCATGCATTCTTTGTAAAGGAGTAGACCTCTAATCCACAATTCCTTTCAGAACCTCAGAAGTTCCATGTTAAAGCTCTGCAGTTTTCTTGAGAAAGGACTGAGAGAAGAGAACTCGGATGCAGTTGTCAGACAGGCTACCTTTAAAAACATGAAGATCAGTCCACTTGCAAATTATAATAGTATTTAAAAAAATGAAGTGGGACAAGGATAAATGATGGATATTTTCTGTGCAATGGTGAGGCTTAGTGGCTTAAATAGCAAAGGTGCTGGGAGTCTGCTTGAGGTCTTGGAAAACAGAGGGATTAAGGGGAATTCCCAACAGGTCTTTCCAACTAATACTGCCATTTGGGTCCTAGAGAGAATCTAAGTTTCTCACTAAAAATGACACTGAAGAGCATTTGCTTCAGTTTAGAGACTGACACTTGAGTCCATCTAATAAATATCAGATTCTTTCCTTTTAGGCTATGTCATTCGTTCTCATTTTTTTGCAAAGTCATGTCTTAAGACAATGGGTTTATGTGACAAGAAGAGCCAAATTCTTATTTTCGTTTATTTCTCCTAGAATATTCTAGGAGGAAAACTAAGAAGAAAGGATTGCATTATTATTGTTTCCTCAGATTTCTTCATCATAAAAAGTAAAAATTACCTCATTTAACCAAATCTGCTATGAATTAAATTGTTCAACAATATGCAATAAATTTCTATTGTTCGATAATTACATTCCCATAGTTGTTTTCAAGGATGAATGTACTGATACACTGTAAGTTCAAAAACATTTTTTAAATTTTTGTCATAATGTACACCATTCCAAAGCATAATTTGTTCTTATCTATTTTATTTATATTTTATTTTCTAACTTTCTAAGTTGCAATCATAATGATGGTCAGTGATTTATACTTAATTATTTAAGTATCTTATTGAAATTGCCCCAGATATTGATCTTTAAAAAATGTTGTTTTTTCCTTTTGTTTCATTTGTCATAACCTCTCACTCCTCATTGCTCAACTAGATCAAGTTTAAAGCAATCCTCATGCTATTTGTTCTACATGCCAATAATAATGTTTACAAAAGAAAATATGATGGCTGAAGATGTCAAATTACTAGTCTTTCTAAGAAAATATCTTAAGGATGATATCAAGGTTCTATAGGGTTGAACTACAACAATGGCAGCTCTGGGCACCCTCTGTAATCTTAATTCATTTTTTGAAAATATTTTGGCCTCATTTTTTTTCAAGTTTAAACGTGAAGAAATATATACTTTCAGGCTTGTGTTAAGAATTAGGTGATGTATATAGTTTGCCTAGTATGGTGCCTGGCAAAGAGTAAAATATATTTAAAAGATCTAATCTCTTTCATGATTTCGAATTTGTTTTCTTCTAAGGAAAGATTATGATTAAATGGTAGTGGCTGGTGGAAGTCTAATAGCTAGAGATGTAATTACAACTCTATTTACCATATTATAGCATTCCTGAGTTTGTTCTTCCTCACCCTGTGTAAGGAGAGGTGAGAAGTCCAACCCCATGGTAGACTAATATCTACCTTGGCTCGGAGAAGATGTGAAAGTGGTTTGGGGGGAACCGTTGCCCTGATTGTGCCACTTCCTCACCCAGATGCTGTTCATTGCTTGTCCCACTAGGTACTGTTGGAGACTGGAAACGTCACTTGACTGTGGAGCAGAATGAAAGATTTGACTGGATATTCCAAAGGAACATGAAAGATTTCCCCTTGGAGTTCACCGGGGCAAGAATGAGATGTGGAATTGGAATCACCGTCCAAAAGAAACACATAAAAATCCCTTACCCACACACAGTGAACCCAAGTTAAAACGTGAAACATAGTTATGGTACCACTATAAAATGTGCTATCATCAATTGTAACAAACATTCCACACCAATGCAAGTTGTTAATAAAATGGTGGTATATGGGAATCCTATATTTTATGCGGGATTGTTTTATAAGCACATAACATCTCTAATAAAGAAAAAAATTGATTACCCAGAAGGTATGTTTTAAAATGCATATTAATTTGTGCCTCTTATGCAATGTAAAAAATTTAAGTTTAGTAATAAATTAATTAAACTTCAGATAAATTGCTGTGAGTTTGATGAACTCTTTGGAATTTCAAAAATCAAAATGATTTGGGGGTTATTAAATAAAATGCACATAATAAATGAAACAGAAAGAATACAGGATGAATTGTAAATCTCTTGAGATTTTTGGTAGTGTGCATATTTCCTTTATCTATGATTGAATTAGGATCAGTTAAACATTAAAAATCCTCTCATTGATGTAGTTAAATTTAAGTTCTTTGATTTCAAACAATGTGAATGTCAAAATTTGACAAGTGGGACAAATAGAGAACTCAAATATGAATGCATGCATCTTTACAATAAATCACTGGATCACAAAGTTTCAACTAAAGACAAGTGGATAAAGGATGAATCAATTATTTAGTGGTTCAATCACATTACTATTTTGATGGAAAATAGTTTTATCCATAACACAACACTCACCAAAGTATTTACAAGTGCAAATGAAAGTTTCATATATATTTAAGCTAAAATGATTATAAATTAGAAAAATATGTGTAAATATGTTTATAATACCAGAAGGGAGAAAAAATTGTGAAGCATAAAATTTGGAAGAAACTAAAAGGAAACATTTAGAAAATTTAGTCATTAACATTTCAGGTCAATACCATTCATGACAGTCAACAAATTGAAACAAACCAATGACAAGTAAGCCAGTGGAAAAGAAGGGAGAGCCAATAGGGAGAGCCATAAAAGTGCAAAAATCCAAATTTTAACAAGATATAAAAGCAATTCCATGGAAGAGGCATGGACTTTTGAACAAATGGCGTTATAATAATTACTGGCAATATTTTGCCAGACAAAAATATTGAAATTCAAACAAAATCTCACACCTTATAAAATTAACTCAGTACATTGTGGATCAAAATATTAAACACAAATCTATAAAACCTATAGAAGAAACATAGGAGAAAATCTTCATGTCCTAGGGGTAGGCAACAAGTTCTTAGACATGGACCCAAAAGCATCATCTATAGAAGAGAAATATGACAAAATGGACTTCACCAAACAAAAAGAAGCGTTTAGACTATGAAATATCTTTTTAAGAGGATGAAAATAAAATCCACAATATTGGTGAAAAATTTGCAAGTCATTTATGCCGAAAAGGACTGTGTCCTGAATAGAATGAACTCTTTAAACTCAACAGTAAGAAAACAAACCATACAACTGGAAAACGGACAAAAGGCTTCATTTTTGAAATGTTTATTTGCAAAAACAAACACTTCATCAAAGAGGAAGAAGGGATGGAAAATAAGAAAATAAAAATATGAATATGATGATTAACCATTAGGGAAATACAAATTAAAGCTACTATGAGATATAACAACACATTTATTAGAATAGCCCAGCTTAAGAAAAAATACTGGTGATAATATGTGTTGGCAAGGATGTAAAGCAACTGGACCTCTCATACATTGCTGGTGGAATACAGATTAGTACAGCCACTTTGGAAAACAGCTTAACAGTTTCTCATAAACTTGAATGTACTCAACATATGACCCAGCAATAATGCTGCTAGGTATTCATGGTGGAGATAAAATTAATGTTCATACTGAAAGCAGCACATGAATGTTAGTAGCATTTTTTTAATGAAAAAATGACCTGAAACTGGAGCACCTCAAATGTCCTCCAAAGTATAAAAGGGTAAAAAACATGTAGTACACACTATACAGTGGATCTACTCAGCAATAAATAGCAGAAAAGATCTGCAACTTGGATAGATTTTAAGAGCATGATACTTGATGAAAAAAAGCCAAACTTGAAGGTTACATACTTTATGATTCCATTTATATGACATTCTCAAAGTGGCAACATCATAGCAATGGAGAAGGATTGGTGATTTCTGGATGTGAAGTTCGGAGGAGGATGTGACTATTAAGGGGCAACATGAGGTGTTTTTTTAATGGTAATGGGAAGGCTTCATATCCTGACAATGCTGATGGCTACATGTTTCTATATGCAACAGAGTTTACATAGAACTATTACTTCCTCACCCCACCCCAACAAAACAATGCATGTAAAAACTGGTGAAATCCAAATGGCATGTATCGATGAGTTAATAGGACTGTGACAATGTCAACTTCCTGCTTTTGATTATGTACTATGGTTCTGTAAGATCTTATCAGTGGGTCAAGTGGTGAAGAGTACACCAGGATTTCCTGTATTATTTTTGCATATTCTTGGGTGTTTAAACCATTTCCAGTAAAATATAATAAAATTATTATTCAAGATAATCACAAAGGGAAACAAACCTGACGGATTCAACCTAGAGTGTTACAAGACCTATTTTTTTCCCTTTAATTTTGAAATAAGAGATTTACAGACCTGCAAAGATAGTAAAAAAAGCTCCAATACCCCCTCACCAGCTACCTCCATAATTAATATCTTAACTCATCCTGGTCATATATCAAAATTAAGGAAGTAACACTGTAACTTATGACTTTACTTGTATTCATCAGTTTTTCCAATATTTTTATTTTTTTCTGTTCGATAATCCAATCCAGATAACACAATTGTAGGCATTGGGTCTCCTTAGGTTCCTTCAATCTTTGAGAGTTTTTAGGTCTTCTATTGTCTTTAATGATTTTGAGACTTTTGAAGGGAACTAGTCACATATTTGGTGGAACGTCCTTCAGTTTGTGTTGACATGATGTTTTGATTACAAATAGATTATAATATGGAATTTTTCAGAAAAATATGGTAAGTATGGATTTCCTTCATATTGTGTCATGTCAGAAGATGAGGAATATCAACATAATTTATTATTGGTGACGTTAACATTGATCATTTGATTAGGGTGTTATCTGCCAGTGTAGAAATGCTGTTTTTTTCATTTCCATATTCCTTTCACTAGAAATGATTTGCTATGTTGTGCCCATTTTTATAAGGATGGGAATTAAGCTTCATCTCCTGAAGAAAGGAGTAATCAATCATTTGGGGTCATATGTTAAAACTACAACAGTAATTACTAAATATTTTGAAGCAATGCAAATTTCTTGTGTCTCATTAATGTTTCTTCCACTCATTTCAGTACTAATCAAGAAAGTTTTGCCTGTGGTGTTTGTTCTAATATTGATTTCCTCTGTCCATTATTCCTTTTACATTTATTAATTGGAATTTCTCTGTAAAGATTTCTCTCCCCTCTCATATCTACTTATTGATGTATATTTGTCTAGATTGATGAATATTTATTTTATTCTTTCATTTATAATCCAGTATTATTTTTACTCATTTTAGTGCTGAAAATTTCTCACCTTTAAGACTGAAATGATAAATAGTGAGGGGACATAAATAATTAAAATCAGAAATCATATATATCAAATGAGTTTGGGCAAGGTATTATTAACAAATATATGCCAACAAATTAGATAACCTAGTTGACTTGCACAGATTCCTAGAATTACACAAAAAATCTTAAGTGACTCATGTATAAGTAGAAAATCTCAAAAGATCAATAAAAGGTGAAGAGATTGAATTGGTAATCAAAAACCTCCTAATAAAGAAAAGTCCAGGACCAGATGGCTTTACTGGTGAATTCTACTAAAGTCACAGAACTGGCACCAATTCTTCTGAAGTCTTCTAAAAAATTAAAAAGGACTGAACACATCCTAACTCATTCCATGAATCCAGGGTCACTCTCATACTAAAACCAGTTATAGACATTATAAGAGAAGAAAATTATAAACCAATCCTCCTTATAAATACAAATATAAAAAACCTCAACAAAATATTAGAAAACTAAATCCAAAAGGACTTTTAAAGGATTATAGGCATGACCAATTGTGATATATCTCAGGGATGCAAAGGTGATTCAACATATAAAAGTCAATCAATTCAGCATCACTGTAATAGAATGAAGGGAAAAAGTCACATGATCATCTCAATTGTGCAGAAGAAACATTGAACGAAGTTCAGCACTCCTTCTGGATAAAAGAGATTTATAAAACTAGTAAGAGTTGGAAATATTCCCAACATGATAAAGGATATATACGAAAAACCCACAGCTAATAAAACTGACAATAGATTGGAATTTCTGATGATAAAGGGCATATATGAAAATCCACAGCTAATATTATACTCCATAGTGAAACACTTAAACCTTCCAGCAAAGATCAGGAATAAGACATGAATGCTTGCTTTCACCACTGCTATTCCACATCATACTGTGAGTGCTACACAGAGTAATTAAGCAAGAAGAAGAAACAGAAGGAACCAAAATTTGAATTGAGCAAGTAAAACTATATCTATTTGTAGATAACATAATCCGATATTTATAAAATCCTCAAGAATCTAGGAGATTCTATTAAAACAAATTAGCAAAGTTGTAAGGTAGAAAGAAGATCAATATGCAAAAATCACTTGTGTTTGTGTGCACCAACAATGAAAAATCTGAAAAGAAATCAAGAAAACAATTCTATTTGGAATATCCTCTAGAAGAATACAATATCTAGGAATAAGTCTAAACAGGGAGGTCAAAGACTCCTTGTTTAGAAATTATAGAAGATCTAAATAAGTGGAAACATAGCCTATGTTCATGGCTTGGAATTAATTTAATTTTGTTAAGATGTCAATGCTACAGATTCAGTTCAATTCCAATAAAAATTTCTGCAGCTTTTCACAGAAGTGGAAAACCTCATCTTCAAATACATATGGAAATGCAAGGGAACATAGATTTTCAAAACCAGCTTGAAAAAGTGAAACATGCATAATGTGTACAGCAAAATATTGAGACCACAATGCAAATTTCATATATTTTTAAATGATTCATTTGTGAGATCCAAAGCTAAGAATGTTGAGTCAATTTATATTTATTCAAACCTAGTCTTGCTGTCAAGTGTATTGATCGAATCTATTAATAACTTAAAAAGTGAAGATTGGTAGAAATTAAGATGAAATACAATTTTCTGGGCTCATTATAAGCTTAATAGGAAAAATGCAAACATGAATTCTGTGAGTTATATGTATTGTCTGACATCTGCATCAAAATTCATTAACTATACATAGAAAATGGCGACTATAATGGAAAAAGCAATTTTAACTCTATTAGTCAAAATGTGTCAGTGAAATTTGCTTTCAAAATCTAAATACACTTATTTTCCTAAGGAAGAAACACTGTCTAAGAACTATGCTAATAATGCAGCTCAAAGAAACTGCCCTCTCTTATGGCCAATATTCACCAATATTCCTATTTCTCTGTATCCTTGAAGGCACTTGCTTTTTATTACTACTTTTAAAAATAATGGCCATTTTAATGGGTATGAGATGTTATCTTATTATGGGTTCGATTTGCATTTCCCTAATAGCAAATGATGTTGAGCATCTTTTCATGCTTATCGCCTCTTGCACGACTTCCTGGGAGCGATGACTATTTAAGTCTTACTCATTTTTTTAATTGGGACACTGGTCTTTTTTGCCATTGACTTGTAGGGTTTGTTTATGTATTCTTCATATTAATTCCTTACAAACATATGGCCTCCAAATATTTTTTCCCATTCTTTCCGTTGCCTACCTCCATTATTAAATATGGCTTTTATGCACAAAACTTAAATTGAAGGAGTCTAATTTGTCTTTGTTTTCTTTTGTTGCTCTTAGTTTTGGTGGCATATCTAAGAATTCATGACCTAATATAAGATCCTGGATATTTTCCTCTATGTTTTTTTGAAGTATTTTATAGGTCTTCCTTTCATGGATAGGTCATTTCTCCATTTGAGCTAATCTTCAGTGAATGTTCATGGCATACTTGTTGAAAATCAATTGGCCATAAATGTGTAGTTTTTTTCTCAACTCTTAGTTCTATTCCATTGCATACTTTGTCTGTCCTTGCAGCAGTACCACATATGTTGACTACTGTAGCTCTGTAGTAACTTTTGAAAATAGTAAATGTGAGCCCACCAACTTTGCCCTTTTTCAAGATGGTTTTGGCTATTCTGGTACCCTCACATTTCCATTTGAATTTGATGATTGGCTTTTCTGTTTTCAAAAAAAAGGAAGGCTGTTGGAATTTTGAATGGGGTTGAATTGGACCTGCAAATCATTTTAACTTGTATTGAATCTTAAAATTCATTGCAAACCATGAACACTGATTGAAATCCCATTTTATAGGTCTTCTTTAAATTTAAAACATATTTTATTATGAAATCTTTACACACGCACACAGTCCATACGTGGTATACAATCAATAGCTCAAAAGATCATCGCGTAGTTGTGTATTCATCATCCTCATCATTTTTAGAACATTTCCATCTCTCCAGAAAAATAAATGAAATGAAAAAGAAAAACAACTCATACATCCCATACCCCTGACGTATCCCTCTCCTTGATCATTAGTATTTCAATATACCTAAGTTTTTACCCTTTAGCCACCCTATTATTTATTCATTTTTATCCTTATTTTTTTACTCATCTGTCCTCACCCTGGAGAAAAGAACATGAGGTATAATGTTTTCACAATCATAAGGTCACATTATGAAGAGTATATCATTATACAAGCTCTTCAGTCAAGGGACTGGAACACAGCTAAACAGTTTCAGGTACTTCCCTCCAGTCACTCCAATATACCATAAAATAAAAAGGGATATCTATATAATGCATAAGAATAACCTCCAGGATAACCTGTCAACTCTGTTTGAAATCTCTCAGGACCTGAAAATTTAGCATGTCTCATTTCTCTCTTCTCCCTTTTGGTCAAAAAGGCTTTCTCAGTCCCATGATGCTGGGCCACAACTCATGCCAGAGTTCAGTCCCACATTGCCCTGAGCGTCATGTGCCACATCATCAAGAGGGCAGTGAGTTCATCTGTTAAATTGGCTTAGAGAGAGAGGTCACAACTGTATGCAACAAAATAGGTTCTCTGCAGGTAATGCTTTGCCATAATTACAAGTAGGCTTAGCTTCTCCTTTGCAGGAATAAGTTTCATAGGGGTGAACCCCAAGATTGAGGGCTCAGCCCATTGAATTGCTTGTTCCCACTACTTGCGAGAATATCAGGAATTCCTCAGATAGGGAAGTTGAATATTTCCTTCTTTCTCCCCAGTCCCCAAATGGGACTTTGCCAATGAATTTTTACTCTCTGCTCATATTACTCTGGGAAATATTGGGGCATCACACTAACCTGTACAAACAATAAGATTTCACACCTTCTTCAAGATCATGTATACTCTGGTGTCCAATTAAACTGACCCAACAAGTTAAATTAGATAATGTACAACACAAAATATAAATTTTGCCCCAAATAAACATCTTGTTGCAATCTTTCAGCAACCCCTGCGAAATGAGACACACAGACACACGTGACAGACAAGATGACTGCAGCCCCGAAGAGCTTCAGCTACTTTATTTTATATCATTTCTCATAGGTTTTTTGCTGACCAAGCCTGCTTTTCAGTATAGTACTCCCTTGCTCTCTTGTTACTTTCAATCTTCCCTCCCGGATATCTGGGTAGCAAAAAGGGAACATTCCATACTTCGTGTGCGAAAGTAGGAATGAAAAAAGTCTGTTTGCAGAACGTTTTTCCCCTTCACCCCCAGAAAAGGCTCATGGCCAGGAACTCGCTGTTTGCAGCAGACCTCCTCAAGGCCAAGGCCAGCTGAGGTCTCTGCGTTTGCGCAAGATGGCCTCAGGTAACCTTCACATCTCTTCCTTTGGTCACACAATGAAATTGGTTTTAAAGTATGAGCCATATCATATTTTACCCTGTATTCTGATTGACCTTTATCCTATCCAGATCAGCTTCATTCATATCTCTAGTTGAAATCTGATCACTATTTCAACTTTTTAAACAGTTGCCCTATAGAGTAATGCTGACATTCCTAGCTTTGGAGCTCTAAATCTGAGGTCAGGTGTCAGATAAATACCAGAAGTTTCTGGGAATAACCATGTTATATACAAACAACTCAGTATCCCAGAATTCAGAAATAACAGTTACAACTCCAAAATATGTGTGACTGCTTTAAGAGCTTAAAATCCAGGACACTTTACAATAGGCCCCAACAGATAACCCATGCTCTTGACTTCAGTTTTCTGTGTTGGTACATTTTAGTTAGATCATATGAGTGAGGCATGATAATGTGTATCTTTTTGTTTCTGCCATTTCTGCCAGTGACCTTTGGAGAAGAAGAAGGAAATGGCTCCCAGGGAGTTTGTTGGAACAGGAAGCCAGGAAAGAAAGTAGCAGATGATGCCTTGCTTGCCATGTGCCCTTCCAGCTGAGAGAAAAACCCTGAATATCATCAGCCTTCTTGAACCAAGATATCTTTCCCTGGATGCCTTTGATTGGACATTTCTATAGACTTGTTTTAATTGCACATTTCCTTGGCCTTTGAACTGTAAACTAGTAACTTACTAAATTCACCATGTTAAAAACCATTCTGATTCTGGTATATTGTATTCTGGCAGCTAGCAAACTAGAGCTCCTGTGTTCTTCACTCTCTCAAAGTTCACTCATTAATGTTAGTTCATATTTGTGACACCATACTGTATTTGTCCTTTTGTTTCTGGCTTATTTGTCCTCAAGGCTCATCTACCATGTTACATGCTTTATGACCCTTATTCTGTCTTATATCTGCATAATATTCCACTGGATTTATATACCACAACTTGTTTTGCCACTCATCAATAGATGGAAATTGGGTGTTTTCTATCTCTTGGCAATCAAAAATAATGCTGCCATAAACATTGGTGGGAAAATGTCTGTTTATGTCCTTGCCTTCAGTCCCTCTGAATAGATACCTAGTAATAGGATATCTGGATCCTATGACAATTTTATACTTAGCTTCCTGAGGAACTGCCAAACTGCTTTCCAAAGCAGTTGTATCATTTTTTCATTCCCACCAACAGTGTATAAGTGTGCCTCTTTCTTCAGAACCTTTCCAGAACTTGTAATTTTCTGTTTTTTTTTTTGATAATGGCCATTCTTGTGGGTGTGATATTTCTTTGTGGTTTTGATTTGCATTTCTGTAATAGCCAGTGAAGTTGGGCATCTTGCCATGTGCCTTTTAGCCATTTGTATTTCCTTTTCTGAAAAATTCTGTTTGTGTCTTTTGCCCAATTTTAAAATTATGTTGTTTATCTCTTTGTTATTGAGTTGAATCTCTCTTTATGTTCTGTATAGTACATCCTTATCTGATACGTGGTTTCCAAATATTGCCCCCCATTGAATAAGCTGCCTTTTTTACTTTCCAGACAAAGTCCGTTGATGCACAAAAGTGTTTAATTTTGAGGAGATCCCATTTGTCTATTTCTTTTTTCAATCTCATGCTTTGGGTTTAAGGTCTCAGAAACCCTCTTCTCTTACAAGATTTAGGAGATATTTCCCTACATTTTCTTCTAATAGTTTTATGGCCCTAGCTCTAATGTTTAGGTTTTGGTCCATGTTGAATTAATTTTATATAGGGTGTGAATTTGGATTCCCTTTCATTCTTTTGCATATGTATATTCAGTTCTCAAAACACCATTTATTGAAGAGGTCGCTCTGTTGTAACTGGGTTGGGTTGGCCTTATCAAAGACCAAATGTCCATAAATTAGAAAATCTACTTCCAAACACGCAATTAAATTCCATTGGCCAGCATATCTATCTTTAATTTATTAACCTAAGATCTTACTTTATAAAGGTAATTTTTTATAGCTATAATTTCCCTGTGAGCACTGGTTTCCCACATCTCATAAATTTTGTTATGTTTTATTTTTGTTTTCATTAATATATGTTTATTTTTAAATTTCACTTGTGATTTTTTCTCTGACTCATTGACTTTTTATGTATGTATTATTCAGTTTCCAAATGTTTGAAATTTTCCAGTGATCCTTCTGTAATTGATGTTTAGTTTACTCCAGTGGTTTTAGAAGATAGCTTGTATGATTTAAATCATTGTAAATTTATTGAGAATTCTTTTGTGACTTAACATGGTCTATCTCGGAAAATGATCCATGTGCACTTGAGAAGAATGTGCAGTCTGCCAATGTTGGGTGAGATTTCTATATATATTTGCTAGATATAATCAGATTATACTGTTGTATTCTATCCCTTATTGGGTGCACAGGTGGTTCAGTGGTAGAAAGCTTGCCTTTCACGCAAGATACCCAGGTTTGATTCCTGGACCATGCACCCCCCCAAAAAAAAATCTAATCTAATCCTTACTAATCTTCTGGGTTTATAATCTTTATAATTTTATATAGTTTATAATCTTTATAATCTATAAAGTTTATAATCTTCTCTACCAATTTTTGAAATGGTTTACTGAAGTCTCCAACTCTTATTGATGAGCTGTCTGTTACTCTGTTCAATTCTGACAATATTTGCTTCAAATATTTTAGGGTTTTGTTGTTAGGTGCATATGTGTTCACCAGTGCTATGTGTTTTTGACTTCTTTAATATTTTATCAAAATTCATATCCTTGTAACAGCCTTTATCTTAAAGATTATTTTATCTGGCTTTAATGCTCCCACCTTGGCTCTCTTTAGGTAACTATGCATGGAATATTTTCTCATCCTTCACTTCAACCTGTTTGTGTCTTTGAAATTCAGATGAGTCTCTTGTAAAGACCAGAAAATTGAATCATATTTTTAGCCATTATGCCAATCTCTGACTATTGGGGGAGTTTATGCCATTCACATTTGGTGTAATCACTGATAATTTAGGGTTTTCTTAGGCCATTTTGCCACTTACTTTTTTATATCCTATACCTTTTTGTCCCTTAATTCCTCCATTACTGTTGGCATAAGACTTTTTAAAACTTTACTTGAGTGCAATTCATGTTCATCCAACCCATTCGCCAAGAGGGTCTCCCATAGATCTTTCCTGGATAAGTTTTTCCTTATTTCTGACTTCCTCTGAGATGGCTGATTGTATCCAAGAGTCATATGTCTAGTCTCTTTAGCAGACGGTTGTCCAACCACACTCTTGGACTTGTTTCCACTGCATGCAATCTAAATAGGTCGAGAAGTGTCCAAATCATCAAGTGCTGGCTCCTTTTTGCTCAGCAGTTCAGTCTCTATTTGGCTCTCTGCTCTCATGTTTTACAACAAGCAGCAAAGAGAAACCAGGCTCCACTTTCAACATTTTGCAGAGAAATCTCTTCATCTGAAAATCCAAGCTTATTGTATTCCAGTTCTGTTTTTCACCTAACATAAGAGCACAATTTCGACAATTTTTGTGCCACAATATAGAATGGTCACCTTCCCTCAAATTTCCATTATCACGCAAATATATGTATAACAATATATAACAGAAATACTCTTAGTAATTACTCTCCTTGTTTCTGCATTTGGTTATGTAGTCTTAGCTGCATTTTGCAACTGCCTTCTTCCATTATCTCTCCTATATTTACTTTGCTCTCATGAAGCCCATCAGGTCATTATTCTTTGCCTGGTGGCCTGACACAAATGTTTGTTCTTGAAAGGTCGCAGCCATTAGTATTACTGCCTGAACCTTTTCCCATTTCCATGGCTTTTATTTCTGAACCTTTGAATCCTGGCTATGGGTGAAACACTGTCATATATTAGATGCTGATTTAGAGTAATACGACATTACATTATTCCTACAAGTTACTGACACCGGGTTGGAACTGTAATTAAGTCTTGAAAAGACCATTCCGGTATTCTATCAGCTGAGCAGTTTCAAGATGATGAAGAACCTGGTAAGATCAATGAATTTCATAAGCATGGGACCATTGCTACGTCATTTGTATAAAGTGATTTCCTTGAACAGAAGTAGTGCTGTGTATCATGATGGTGGATAAAGCATCCTCTATGCCCTAAGATGTTATTGTTCATGTAATCTAAATTCCTTTTTAATTCAATGCCCTTACTTTTCTTTTCTTCTCCTATTTTTTGGTTTATTTGATCCCCCCACCCCCAGCTCCTAAATTGATGCTTACATCAATATTTCATATTTTCTTGTTTTCTGCTGTATACCTATAAATTTCCATCTAAGGATGAATTAAGTTGCATTCCTCATGGTTGTACCACATATTTATGTTACCATTTAGTTCAAAATACTTGCTAATTTCCATTCTCTCTTCTTTGAACCATAGGTTACTTAGAAGTGTACTACTTAAATGACAAACAGTTGGGAATTTCCTTGTTATTGATTCTGCTTTAAGATTACTTCAGTTAGAGAAATTCTCTAATTGATTTAATTCCTTTGAAATTTATTAAGATTCATTTTTTTTTGGTTCAGAATAGATTCTTTTTGTAAATATTCATGTGCATGCAAGTATAATTTGTATTATAGAGTTGGGCAATTCATTGTATTCCATATCTATCTATAGAACTATCTCTCTTTCCATTCATCTATCAGAACTAAAACAAATTTGCCTATTATGTTGTTAAGATAGTCTATAACTTGATTATTAGTGATAAGGAAAGGTTTTTTCATAGTAACGTAAATTATTCCTCTCTCCAAGAGGATTTTCAAAGGACAGTAGTAACTCAAATCAACACTTTTTGGTAAACCTTGTCTGATGGAACTAATACAGGATAAATGAGAGCATTGCTGAGATTAAGTCTTTATTCATTAATAATCCAAGGGATTTTCTCAGCAGGATATCCCTGGTTATCTAGATTTTTCTTGTGAATAAATGAGCATTTATGGATTTGTGTGATGCATCTACACTAAAGGATGGAAGTTCATTTTGTAGCCCTTTTGGCCGCATGATTTGTCAGATTTGAAAGTTGAGGACTCTCCAACATAGCTTCTCCTACATGCAATTTCTACTTATCTGATACCAAATGACTTTCTGCTGCAGAAAAGAAGATACAGGAAATGGAATGTGAGGGTTTGGAGCCTTCCACATATTTATGTATTTTGGTTTCTCCATTGCTTCTCTCTTATATCCTTAGCTAAACATCAACAATGCTGAATTTTTAAAGTAAGATTTTTACATCATGAGAGTGTGATTCTGTTTGACTGTTTTTTAGTTTTGTCAGAGAAGCTTTCCTATATTTATTTGATCACTGTCATTTAGATGCATACAAAATTAAGGCTTTTAAAATTTCCTGTTTTTTACCTCTTTTTTTCAGTATGAAAATTCCTTTTATCTCCAGTAGTATTTTGTGCTTAAATTTTACTACCAGCTTACTTTTTTTGTCTTTTCAAAAATGTAATTTTTGAGATATATTCACACTCCATATGATCCGACCAAAGTATACAAGAAATGGTTCACAGTATCATCACAAAGCTGTGCATTCATCATCATAATCCTTTTTAGAACATTTGCATTATTCCAGAAACAGAAATTGAAAGAAAAATTAAAATCCCTAACATCCCATATCCCTTACTCCCCTCCTCTTATTGATCACTAGAATTGTACTCTGCTGTATTTTAGCTCTTGCGATAAGGGTAGGTTAACTACAAAGTGTAGTATTGTCATACATATGGCAGTGGAATAAAGCAAAATCTCCAGAAGTAGATTCTTACAGACAAGGGGAATTGACTTTTTTTTTGCTGTATATTTAAACTATCATTATGAAAGATCAGGGCTACTGGAACGCTGTTCAGCACTTCAGATATTTCCTCAGGTATTCTAAAGTACTAGACACTTAAAAGAAATATCAATATAACATAATGTGGTCACAGCCATTTGTTAAATGCTAATTTCTTAATTGCATCTCTTCCGTCTCAATTAATCATTCTGCCCTTCTTCAAGCATATCTTGGCAGTGACCTTTGTTGGGTGGAAACTTTTGATTAGGTTATTTCCATGGTGATGTGACCCAACCTATTCAAGGGGGTCTTATTCAGCCTACTGGAATCCTTTAAGAGGGAAATATTTTTGGAGAAAACTCAGACACAGATATTTGGAGATGCTACACAAGGAGATGAAATCTAGAGATTTCCCAGGGAGGCTAAGTGAGGAAAGCCACTGGAATCAGAAGGTGAAAGCAGTGAACCAGAAGTGAGGATCAACAGATGCCAGCCATCTGCCTTTCCAGCTGACAGAGTTGTTCCAGATACTGGCAGCCTTTCTTCAAAGTCAAGGTATTTTTTCCTGGATGGACTCTTTTGGATATTTTCATGGCCTAAGTACATATTCTTTTTTTTTTTTTTTTTTTGCCTAAGTACTTAAATATGTAATCTAGTAAATTCCCTTTGTAAAAGCCTATCCATTTCTGGTAGCATGCTTTCTAGCATCATTAGCAACTGAAATAGTCTCAGGTGTCTCACAGATGGCTGAAGTTCCAGGGAATAAGCAGGTCATACATGAAAAGCATAGCATCTCAGAAGTTAGAAATAACAGTTAAGACTCAGGAATCGATGTGACTGCTGTAAGAACTTACACTCTAAGAATTTTGCTATGAGCCTTATTTGAACATTCTGCACCCCTTAATCATTGATTGCCCAATCTCTGCCCACTTTCTATCCCCTTGTAAACTGTGCTCTAGAATTCAAGTCTCACAGTTTGCTCATTATAGTTAGTTTATATTAATGAGACCATACACTATTTGTCCTTTCATTTTGGCTTATTTCATTCATCACAATGTTCTCAAGATTCACTCACCTCATTGCACACCACACGACTTCATACTTTCCTGCTGCTAGGCAATATTCTGTCATATGCATACACCACATTTCCTCCTTCCGTTCATCAGATGATGTACATTTAGGCCACTTCCATCCATTGCAAATCGTGAAGAGTGCCTACAAACACCAGTGTGCAAATGCTCTCAGTTCTTCCAGGTCTGTCTAATAACTGGTTTGCAGGATCACGTGGCAATCCTATACTTAGCCTCTTGTGAAACCATCTCTACTTTGTTGTCATTTATCTCCTTTTGACTTTGTTTTCAATTAGTCATTTGAAAAACTCTATTCTGTTTCCTCCTTATTTATTGTTTTACAATATTTTATTAGTTTTTAGTGATTAAAGATTGCAAAAGACCTGTTTCACTTAAGACAATTTACTTTATCTCAGAACATTTGTCCCTATTTAAACAATGCAAGGTCCTTACCATACCTTAATTACACCTACACTCTTCTTATCTTTTGTGTTATTATAGTCACTGTATTTTAATTTTTCAATATTTCTAATCCAGAAGCCATCATAATCATCACCATTTTATACAATTAATATTCTTTTAGATTTATCTGCATATTGACATTTCTGTTCTTTTTGTATCACTGTGCTTCCATCAGGGATCCAGTTATTTCTCCTTGGGGTATTCCCATGATTTTCTTAGTACATATCTGTATTTATATCTTAAGCTTACAATTATTTGTTTGAATTTTTCAACATATATATCTGCCTGTATGTCTTTTTTACTAATAACTGTATTTTATATTTTTTTCTACATATTACATAAGGGATAGATTTTTCTTTAATCCCTCTGCTGTTTTTGATTTGTTAATGAAACCATCTAATAAATTTAAATTTCTGGTAGTATATTTTTAGCCCTCCAACTTCTAGTTAATTTCCTTTTTATAGGTTCTAGTTCTGCATTGAAATACTTTATCTTTTCCTTTAAGCTCTTGAATACATTCACCACAATATTTAAAAATCCCTGACTTAATATTCTAATATCTGGATCACCTATTTCTAACAGATGCTTTTATTCCCCCTCCATTCTTGGTCAGTTACTCTTATTTCTTGGCATTCTAGCTAATTTTTAATGATTAAATGTTAAAGAGTTTGTATAAAAAATATTGTAGAGGTGGTACCAAGGAGGCTCAGTGACAGAATTCTTGCCTGCCAAGCTAGAGACCTGGGTTCGATTTCCAGAGCCTGCCATGACAAAAAAAAAAAAGGAGTAGATCCTCTGAATGCTATCTTCCTCTGGAGATTTCATTTTTGTCTAACAGGCTGGTAAGACTCAGGCACATCAACTTGATCCAGTTGAATTTAGCCTTAAGTCTTTATTAGAGTCAGCTCTTTGCTGTTACTCTTACTCCTGTGATACAGTTTTTCTGGAACCTCATCTAAAACTTGAGATGTTTACCAGGAATCTCTACATGTGTGGTTACCAGAATCCTGCCTTTTTCTCCGAATGAAAAGACTGTGAAGATTTTTATTCAGTTCTATGACCTTTTGCCAACTGCTTTCTTCTAGGTTATTTAGTCTCTTGTCCTGCCAATGAACAGTTTAAGAATTGGCATTCTCCTTGGGGGAAGGTTGCATGAAGAATTTGGTCTCATTTTGGTGGTACCTTCCTACCTGGATTTATGGTACCTCAAGTTCTGGTCCTCTTTTGAAGCACATATCAACTCTCCTAGTGATCTTTCCTTTTTCCTGAAGTACCTCATTTTGATATTTATTTTAATGTGTATCCTTACCTAGTCGTGTACTGTTAGTTTTGTCTTTGTCAGAAGATATCTTCACTTCCATTTTTAAACAGTAAGTGTTTTATTTTAGAATAATTTCAAATGCACAGAAATGTACAGATTTCACATATGCCCCATACCAAGTTTCCCTATTGTAAATATCTTACATTATGATGGAATATTTCATAAAATTTATTAACTGATATTGATACATTATAATTACAAAAATCCATCCTTTTTAATATTTTTAATATTTTTACTATTTTTAATATTTTCTTCGTTTTTAGCTAATGTTGATTTTCTCCTGCAGGACACCAGTTGGAATATATAGAGCCCTTAATCATCATGTTTCCTTACCCCATACTGGCTATGACAGTTTCTCAGACTTTCCTTGTTTTTTTAACAACCTTGACAGTTTTGAAGAGTATAGTTTAGCTGTTATTATAATATTCTTCAATTAGAATTTTTTTGAATTTTATGGGGAAATACTTTAGAGTAAATTATATCATTCTCCTCATATTATAGCAAAAGTATAAGCTGCCATCATGAATTATCTCTATTGGTACTAATCTTCATCATGTTGCAGAAGTAGCATTTGTTGGACATCTCCACTGTGTGGTTGGTAATTCTCCCCTATTCCATGTTGGACTCCTTAGAATGAAATAACTTTGTGCAGCTTATTTGAGAGGTGGGAGTTAAGCTCTTCCTATTTCAGGTGGAGTGGTTACATCAACTACTTGGGATTCTTCTGTATGGGAGATTTGTCTATTCCATCTGATTTATTTATTCAATCACTTATTTATATCAGTATTTACCCATGATATTTTCTTTCTCCTTTGGATTATAACCTAGTACCTAGTCCAATTTTATTTATTTTATTGATTAAATTTTTTTCACTTTGGACGTGGGAGCTCCTTATTTGGTCTTTTTTTCTTTGATATGCTCCACACTTAGAGTACATTTTACCTTTTGTCACTGGAAAACATTCCAGGATTGTATTTACTACCCCAGTCCTGGAATCAACCATTCATTTTTTCAAGGAGTTATGATTCCTTAAATTGGGAAATGGTACAAGAGATAGCCAGATTTAATTGCGTTTGTTGCTATTTTCTCCAACTGTAGCCTATATCATAGAGATCCTTCTCCCCTTGTTTATCTATAACTGCAACAGTGAGAAAACTGGCTTCCTTCATCTTCTATCATTTGTTCATTTCCATTATCACATATAATGCCTTCAGAGAAGCTTCTTTCACTTAGTGTGGTATCTTTATTATGATTAATGAAACAGTATTGTTATCATTATGCTGTTATCTCTAATCCATACTGTACATTGAGAGTTCACAGTTTGTGTTGCACAGTCCTGTGATTTTATAATTTCTTTATGCAGGAAACCATATACAATTAAAATTTCTGATTTTATCTGCATTCAAATATAATTCAATGTTGTTAATTACATTCACATTGTTGTGCTACCATCTCCACTACCCATTACCATAACTTACTCATCATCTCAAACAGAATTTTCAACTCCTTCTTCCCTACCCCCATCTGGGCCTCTGGTAAACCGTTATCTAGTTTGAGGTTAAGTCTGGCTTAGTTCCTGAAGGAGTAGTCTCAATTCCAAACAAATTATTTCTTTACAGTGTAAAGATCTGCAGAATACCACCTTAACTAGTGATGGGACAAACTAATGACCTGGAGCAGCTGGCCCATGCCCTAAAGCCCATGAATCTTGAGGGTCCTCAAGATCACATGGGACATAGGACCAGACCCCAAAACAGCCAAGAATATGAATTACAATGGGATGGGCACAGGCATTGGGTAGATGGTACCAAGAGTACTCAATGAGCATTGATGTAGGAAAAGAGCCAGAAGAGATCCTGAGGTTAGATGGAGGTGAATTCTTCAAGGATGGGGATGTTGTGATCCTCAACTGATCATTTAATTAACAATGATGGCTTTACCAGATTCTTGCAGTTACTATTTCTATGAAGACATTGAGTATCACAGTAAAGCCAAGCCATACTCATTGCAGTTGTTTTCAATAGTTTCACCACTGCATTATCTTCCTCTGGGCAGGTAAGGAGGTAGTTAACTCTACAACAGAGCCGCTTCACCAAGTCTGGGGTCACAGGGTGGGCTCAATGAGGGCTCTTTGATCCTTTTTGAGTTAAGTTTTGTATATGTTGTGAGGTATGGGTCTGCTTTCATATTTTGAACATGGATACCCAACTGTCCCAGTGCCATTTCGAGATTCACTGTATGCTGGTTTGAAAAGGATGTATGTCCCCAAGAAAAGCCATGTTTTAATTTAAATCCCATTTCATGAAGGCAAAATAATCCTTATTCAATATTGTATGTTTGAAACTGTAACCAGATCATCTCCCCGGAGATGTGATTGAATCAAGAGTGATTGTTAAACTGGATTAGGTGATGAAATGTCTCCACTCATTTGGGTGGTCGTGATAAGTTTCTGGAGTCCTATAAAAGAGGAAACACTTTGGAGAATGAGCAATTCAGAGGGCAGAGCAGAATGACATAGCCACAAGAAGCAGAGTCTGCCAGCCAGCAACCTTTGGAAATGAGGAAAGAAAATGTATCCTGGGGAGCTTCATGAAATAGGATGATAGGAGAAGAAGTTAGCAGATGATGCCATGTTAGCCATGTGCCCTTCCAGATGAGAGAGGAACCCTGACCATGTTCACCATGAGCCTTCTCACTTGAGAGAGAAACCTTGAACTTCACTGGCCTGAACTAGAGTATCATTCCCTGGATGCTTTTGATTGGACATTTCTATAGATTTGCTTTAATTGGGACATTTTCTTGGGCTTAGAACTGCAAATGTGCAACTTATTAAATTTCCCTTTTTAAAAGCCATTCTGTTTCTGGTATATTGCATTCTGGCAGCAAGCAAACTAGAACAGATTTTGATACCAGAAGTAGGGTGCTGCTGTGGTTTGCAGATACCAAAAATGTTGGAACGACTTTTTAAATGGATAAAGGGAAGATTCTGGAAGAGTTGTGAGGAGCTTGTTAGAGAAAGCCTAAAATGCTTTGAAGAGACTGTGGTAGAAATGTGGACTCTAACCATACTTCTGATAAGGCCTTAGATAAAAATGAGGCACGTGGTATTGCAAACTGGAAGGAAGGCAATCCTTGTTTCAAAATTGCAGATAACCTGGCAAAATTGACTATTGACTTTGGCTGGAAAGCAGATTTTAAAAGCCATGAACTTGGACATTTAGCAGAAGAGATCTCCAAATTAAATGTTGAAAGTGCAGCCTGGATTCTCCTCACTGCTTATAGTGAAATGTGACAGGAGAGAGATGAGCTGAAAACTGAACTCTTGAGTACAAAAAACCAGAAGTTGATGTCCTGGAAAATTCTGGGCCTCCAGAAAGGGATACCACATAGAATAGTGCCCTGTGTGAGGATTTGACCAACTATGGAAACTATCAGCCATTTCAGAGAAAGTCAGGATCAGACATGGAGTTATCCAGGAAGGATTTGTGGAAACTCCTTATGTCTGATGGACATGATCCAAGGCTACTGCATAGAAAGCGAGGGAGAGTGCTGTGGGACCTGGGCTGGGGGGTTCAGAGAAGGGATACATTGGAGGAAAAATTATTTCAGAAGCAAAACCATGGAGGCTGAAGTCTGAAGTCAAAAAGCCTCAGGCCAGAAGAGTAAAATCACCCAAGCCCATGGAGAGGGTAAATTTGCCCCAAAGACAAAGGTTGTTCCACCTTGTTGCAGTGGAAGAGTCATTTTTCCTCAGACCTTGGAGAGGGTGAAGCACGTTCCTTGGAGTTTGGGGAAAGCCTGGCTGCCACCCCATGGAGGGGTTGAATGTGTGCCCCAGAGATGGCAGAGAACCTGGGTGTGGCCCCAATGCTTGGAGAGGGTGGAGCTGAGAAAAAGGTGGTCTCCCCAACATTCCCCAAGGTTGCATTCAAAGATAGGCAGGTCTCTATGTAGGCTCTTGGAAAGTGTGGGACTGCCACTTTCAAAAGTCCTGAGGATAAATGACTCTGAAATCAAATGAACTTTGTCTTGTGGGCTTTCAAAACTGTATGGTCCAGTGATCCCTGTGTTTCTTTCTCACTATGGAAATGGGTGTATGTATACTATGAATGTTCCTCCTTTGTATGTTTTCAACAAATAACTTGTTTTTGAGTTTATATAGGTCCAGAGCCAGAGGAAAACTTTTCCTTAGAACAGACCATACCTGTAACTATCTCTGATAGGAGTTTGTAAATTTATAACTTTGTATTTCATGTGTATTGTTACTGAAATGGTTTAAGATTCTCTGATATTGTTATGGAATTAATGTATTCTGTATATGGGAAAACATGGCTATTTTAGGGTCCAGAGGGTGGAATATGCTTATTTGAAAGGATGCATGTCCCCTAGAGAAACAATGTTTTAATCTAAATCCCATTTCACAAACGCAGAATAATCCTTATTCAATACTATATATTTAAAACTGTAACGAGATCATCTCCCTGGAGATGTGATTGAATCAAGAGTGGTTGTTAAACTGGATTAGGTGATGACATGTCTCCACCCATCTGGGTGGTCTTGATAAGTTTCTGGAGTCCTATGAAAGAGGAAACATTTTGGAGAATGGGCAATTCAGAGAGAGCAGAGCAGAAAGACATAACCGCGAGGAGGAGAGTCCACCAGTGAGCAACCTTTGGTGATGCAGAAAGAAAATTTCTCCTGGGGAGCTTCATGAAACAGGAAGCTAGGAGAAGAAGCTAGCAGATGATGCCACATTAGCCATGTGCCCTTCCAGATGAGAGAGGAACCCTGTCTGTGTTCACTAGGTGCCTTTACAGATAAGAGAGGAACTCTGACCGTGTTCACCATGTGCCTTCTCACTTGCAAGAGAAACCCTGAAATTCATTGGCATTCTTGAACCAAGGTATCATTACCTGGATGCCTTTGATTGGACATTTCTATAGACTTGTTTTAATTGGGACATTTTCTCAGCCTTAGAGCTGCAAACTAGCAACTTATAAATTCTCCTTTTAAAAGCCATTCTGTTTCTTGTATATTGCATTCTGGCAGCTAGCAAACTAGAAGACACTGTATTAACGTACATGAACTACCTTTAATTTATATACTGTTTATTTGAAAGTGGACACAGATTAATTGTAAATGCATATTGAAAACTCTTGGAAAAGCATTATAACTTTTTTAAAAAGAGTTAAATTGACATGCTAAGATAAGAGAAAACTTTGAATTGTAAAATTTTCAGTTAAAACCATAGAACACAAAAAGAAAGAAAAAGAGAAAAAAAAGATCTAAGTAACAGACAGAAAATAGATACAAATATGATAGATACTAATCCAATTTTATCAATAATCACTTTAATGAGAAGGTTTAAATAAAGCAATTATAAGACACACTGCCAGAGTGGAAAAAATTGAAGACGAGCTATATTTTGTCTATAATAAACCCACTTTAAATATGAAGATATAGGATAGATTAAAAGAAAATGGATAGAGAAAGTTATACCATGCTAGCCCTAATCAAATAAAAAAAAAGCTGAATATTAAGACCAAGGAAAATGATCATGAATAAAGAGGTGCAATACTAAATTAAAAAGTGGGTAAATTCTCCAAGGAGACATGAAAATTCAGAATGTTTGTACACCTTAATAACAGAGTATCAAAATATGTGATACAAAAAATGATAGAACTACAAGTATATATAGACTATAAGAGTTGAAAACTTCAACAGCTCTGTATCAGTTATTGAAAGACAGAAAGGCTGAAAATTTTAAAGATATAGTTGAACTGAACAGTGCTGTCAATCAAGTAAATCAAATTGACATATATGGTATATGTCATCCAACAGCACCAAAATACACATTCTTCTGAAAGGCACATGATATATTATCAAGATAGTTGGTTTTATTGATTGATTCAAGATACACCTTGAATTGATTTAAGTGTACAGTGTGAGGTAGGGGTCCACCTTCATTGTACAGTTTTTCAAACACCAGTTTTTGAAGAGACTTTTTTTTTTTAAATCCAGCTGAGTGGCTTTGGCCTTTGTTAAAAATCAGTTAGCCATAAATTTGAGCATTGATTATTAAATATGTCATCCAACAGCAGCAAAATACACATTCTTCTTAAATCAAATGGTATATTATCGAGTTATTTGGTTTGATTGATTGATGTGCTTACTCACATCAGAGAAATTTAAGGTATACAGAAAAAACATGCATAAAATAAAGATTCCAATGTTACATCCTATTATTAATGCCTTGCATTGGCGTGTTACTTTTTTTTTTTTTTTTTACAATTGAACAAAGTGGTTTATCATAGAGTTCTCCATTTGTGTTTTGCAGTTCTATAGATTTCTTTTCATACAGGCAAGTACCAGGAATTGAACCCAGGCTCCAAGCATGGCAGGTGAGAACTCTGCCACTGAGCCTTTGTGGCACACCCAGTTCTATAGATTAACATTTTTGTTCTAGTAACACATATACAACCTAAAATTTCCCCCTTTTTTAGCCACAGCCAAATATATAATTGTGCTATTCATTATGTTCACAATGTTGTGCTACCACCACCACAATCCATACCAAAACTTTTCCATCATTCAAAATAGAAACTCTGTATAATTAAGCAATAATTCTGTATTTCCTACCCTCACCCTGCAGTTGGTAATCTATATTCTAGATTCTGACTTCATGACTTTTCTTATTCTAATTATTTAATACCAGTAAGATAGTACAGTATTTGCCCTTTCTTGTCTGATTTATTTCACTCGATATGACATCTTTAAGATTCATCCATGTTGTCACATGTTTCTTTTTACAGCAAAATAATAGTACATTGTGTGTATATACCACATTTTCCTTATCCATTTATTAGTTGTTGGAGTTATTTCCAGCTTTCAGTAATTTTGAATAATGTTGCTTTGAACATTGTTGTGAAAATATCTGTTGGAGTCCCTCTTTTCAATGCTTTGGGGTATATCCTTAGAGTGGGATTTCCAGCTTTTATGGTACTTCTATACTTAACTTTCTTAAGTACTGCCAAATGGTCTTCCAAAGTGGCTGCACCATTTTGCATTCTTACCAGCAATGGATCAGTTTCCTATTTCTTCAAGTCCTCTCAAACACTTGTAATTTTCTGTTTTTTTTTTTTGTTGTTGTTGATAGTACCCATTCTAATAGATGTGAAATGGTATCTTATTGTGGTTTTGATTTTGATGTCCCTAATGGCTAATGATATTGAGCACCTTTTCCTGGTCTTTTGGCCATTTGTAGAGCTTCTTGGGGAAATATATATTCAAGACTTTTGTCCATTTTTAAATTGAGTTGTTTATCTTTTGTAGCTGAGTTGTAGGATTTCTTTTTATATTGTGAATATTAAACATGTACCAAATATGTGATATTCAGATAATTTCTCTCATTATGTAGGTTGTCATTTGACTGTTATGATGCACCAAAGTTCTTATATTGATGAGATCCTCTTTATCTATTTTTTTTCTTTTATTGCTTGTGCTTTGGCTGTAAAGTCTAAGATACTATGGCCAAACTTAAAGTCCTGAAGATGTTTCCCAACATTTTCTTAGGAATTTTATAGTTCTGGCTCTTATATTTAAATTTTAGATACACTTTGAGTTGATTTATCTGTATGGTGTGAGGTAGGGGTCCATTTCATTATCCTGTTTTCCCAAAACCATTTTTTGAAGAGATTTTTTTTATCCAGTTGAGTGGCTTTGGCCCTTGTCAAAAATCATTTAGCTATAAAGTGAGGATTGTTTATTGAACTGTCCATTTGATGCCATTTGTGTAGACATAGACAAATTTGAATTTCTTGCAGGCACTAATTTATATTTGGAAACATGTTTCACGTATTTTCTGTGTGGTTACCATGGGGTTAAAATTTACCATCCTAAATATATGTCATTTTATTTGATACAAAGTTAACTTCAATAGCATACACTTACACTGTTCCTATACTGCTCCATCCTCCCACCTTATTTTGACAAATTGTATATTCGTGCATTATATATGCTAAATCATAGATTTCTCATTACTTGTATGCATTTGCATTTTAGCACCTATAGGAAATAAGAAGCGTAGTTACATACCAAATATAAAATGCAATATTACTGGAATCTAGAATGATCCAAGTGGTTGTCTTTATCAGGAATCTTTATTTCCTTATACTTCTTTAGTGGACACTAAAGAAGCATAAAGTGCCTAATGTTTATTGGCTATTGTCTCATATCCACTACTTTCTTTCTGAAGAAGTACCTTCAGCATTGCTTGTAGGGAAGATCTAGTATTGATGACCTCCCTCAGTTTTTTGTTTATTTGGGAATGTCTTATCAATCCATTATTATTGAAAATCTTGCCATATATAAAGGTTTTGTTTTGTGATTTTTTTCAGTGCTTTAAGTATTCCAACCAACTCTCTTCTTGCTTCATGGCTTCTAGTAAGAAATAAGAATTTAATTGTTACTCCCCTGTGCATTTCGTGTTGCTTTTCTCTTGCAGCCTTTGGATCTCTCTCCTTGTCCTTTACACTTGACAATTTAATTAGTATGAGGTAAGGTATACTTTTCTTGAAGTGTATATTGTTTTGTGTTCTCTGGGCTTCTTGGAAATATATACACATATTCATGTCTTTTGCTAAGCTTGGGAAGTTTTCTGTCATTATTTCTTTGTATACTACTTCTGTCTCCTTCTCTCTTTTCTGTCCTTCTGGAAGAACTATAATGCATATATTGGTACATTTGATGTTATCCCACAGGTTTCTTAGTCTATTTCCACTTTTATCATTTTTAATTTCTTCTTCTTATCTTGACTAATCTCACGTGTCTTGTCTTCAAATCACTGAATTTTTCATTCCAGCAATTCTGTTTGGTTTCTTTTCATAATTTCTATCTTTATTGAGATTCTCATATTGTTCATTCATTGTGGGGTATCTTGATATCCTGAAGTTTTTTTCTCTGTTTTTTCTTTCATCTCTTAAGGATATTGAAGGTCTTTATTTTCTTTCCTTTTTCTTAAAAAGTCTTTTCTGTTATGTCCACAATCTGGTCTTCTTCATTGATGTTTTCCTGACTTTCTATAATCTACCTTTGGATGGGTCATCTTTTCCTGGTTCTTTGCTAGTCTTGGAATTTTTGGTTATTATAGTGGTTACAGAAATTTAGTTAAAGAAGCAGTGATTACAGAAAGTGATTAGAGAATGGATGATAGAAATAGTAAGTCACTATTTGACAGTCATCATATTAGTAGTTGATTTAAACAGCTTCCCTCAATAGATGCTATGTTTGATGGTTAGGTGTTTGATGAAAAATTGGATTTTAACATTGATTCAGAGAATCTTCAAAAATAAGAAAAAAGGAGAAAGTGAAAATGTTGACATTGTAGTGGAGAAATTTGACAGGCACTAATTAACCATGTGGTCAAGGTTAACCTCCGTCAAAATTTGTCAAATTGGCCTTATGTGCTTCTGCTGTGAGGCATGAAGAGCACAGCACCATTTCTTATATGTTTCAGCCCAGAATAGGCAGGCTTTGCCTGATTATCAGGAATAATCAGAAATGCAGATTGACTACTATATACAGAATGAAGAACCTCTATTCTTTAAGACTGCCAAGGATATGAGAAGTAGGAGAGGACTAAAACTTAGTTCCAGAATAAATGAGGTATGTCAACTAGATGCAACACATGTTGTTGGAGAGGATCCTGGACCTCAAAGGAAAAAAAGATGCAATGTGAAGACAGTTCACAGCATATGAAATATGGACTTTGAATAGGATGACAGTGTTGTATCATGTTGACATCTTCATTGGAATAGCTATGTGGTAGTAATATTAGAAGCATCATGTCAGAAGAATCACATCTATTCTTATGTTTTCTTTTTTCTACATCATATTTATGTACATACTACGTCTATAACTATGTTTACATCTGTATATGTGGAGAGAAATGCTATGGAGCTAATGTGGTGAGCTGTTAAAATCTGGGGTTCTTGAGTGGAGGTGATATGGAATATCTTTATTCTATAATTTGTTGGAGACAACATCATACTTGAAAGAGAATAAGCCTCCTGATCATGTAGAAGAAAAGAACTTATTCGTGATCTTGCAAGAACAGGTGCCCACCCAAAAAATGGTGTCCAGCACACCAAACAATAGAATGCTATAGGCATTTATATTCTAAACTTAGCATGCAGGCCCCTACCCTGTTTCTCTGCTGATTGGATACTCCAGAAGTTACAGTCTATCCTGATAGTGTAACTAACTTAAATTTCCCATGGAAGGTTCCTGCTTTTGATTATGCTTTGCATTTCAATGACCCTGGCCATTATTTATTAAACTTTGTTTTCATCCATTTCATGCCAATTCTAGGCTTACATCAGAGGTCCTTTTCTTACCTGCCTGCAAAACCAGTTTAAGTTATTCTGTAGCCCTTCCTGTGTCACCTTGTGTGAAAGCTGAACTTAATTTTCTTACAAATCCCTCTGCCTTTCTTTTTGAACTTTTTTAGTTTTCACATTATAATCTTTATTCAAACTTGATAAGAGCATAGAGATCTTCTTCTTTAAGGGGCTTCTTGATGAATTTCTGAACTAACCCCCCCAGGAACATGGGGTAGTTTATCTCCTAAGTATTGTGAGTCCCCTAGCTATGATGGTTAAAGAAGTTAGCATGGGCAGTGTCACCCCTTTCTATCCTCCATACCAGTTTTCTAACCAGCTCATGAGAGGGTCATTAATGTCCGAATTTTTCACCAATTCTTCAGATAAGGCCTTCAGACCTTGCAAAGCTTTGATGATAGTTCCACTTGGGACTGTATTATCAGGGATAAATGTATAAAAACTGTTCCTGACACTAACATTAACACCTCCCTGTTTTGGCTCACATCGTGTCTAGGGCCATCCTATTGTCCCATGTCATTTGGCCAGTAGCACCAATTCTTCTGCTCTTCTCACAACTGTGTCCTTGGTATAGTTGATCTAATTAATTTGGGATTTCCCTTGGCACCCCTATGCTGTCTAAATTAACTTAATCTTCCTCCTTTTCAAATGCTAGGATGAAGGGGATGGTCAGTTGGACCAGAGCACAGGTCCCTTTCCACTTCTTGGATAAAACTGGTCAGAGGATGCCCTTTTCACAATACCCTGAAAGCCCTGCGTGTGTTGTGGTTAAGCTGGAGGAATCGCCAGTCCCATCCTCAGTTATAGTCCATGCGTTGGTATGCGAGACCATGTTTCTAAGGTCCTGGGGCCCTTTCATCTAGAGAGACAGGCAGAGTGGTTTCTTGAAGTGAGGCAAGAAGCTGGTATGGCCTTGACTTTTCCAGCCCTGACTGGAGGAAAAAGAGAGGACAATGTACTATAATTTTCACCAGGCATAGCATTCTGAAAAAGAATTACCATGTACTTAATCCCTTCTTGACCATGTGATCGACCATGCTTAACATGATTTTAGCTTGTTATTTCTGCTTTCCTCTTCCTTTCTCACAATTCACTATCACCAATGGCATGGCAGGGGAAGCTTTCCAGCTAAGTGAATTGGTTTTTGGAATGTGGTAGGCAACCTGGGGAACACCCAGTCAGTGTTTCTATTGGCCTCTTGGTCAAGTTCATCCCTGACCCATCCCTGGCAATGGTCTCTACCCCCAGAACGATCAGTGACTGTGTAGTCCTGGGAGTCCAGGGATGGGCCATGCATGGAGGAGGGGTTTGGGGCCTAGAGGAGAGAGCCAGGATGGTGCTGAGCCCATGCTCTCAGGACCAATTGACTCATGTTCAACTGTTGCTCACCTGGAAACCTTTATTAACTTTGGCCTTCAAAGTTTTCATTTAAATATTTGCTGTTATCACCAAGATCTGCACCTGCAGTGGCTCCATCAGGGTCTGCACCCTAGGCATTAAGGCTCACTGATGTGGCCCTCCTACTCATTGCAGTGTAGCATCTGTGGGGCTGGGGGTTCAGGGCAGTGCCACGATGCTGTGGAGGCCCATCCCGCTCCCCTCCCTCTTGAGCACGTCCCGACTACTGGTGATGGTCGAGTACGTGCCTGATGCTCCAGCACCACCCATTTTCACAGCCCTCACACTGAGCAGTTTTGGACATCTCCCTCTAACCTGCTTCCCACCTCCCTCTTATACAGTACCTCAAAGCAGATAAACAATAAGCAAAAGCCCATGCCTACATCAAAGAAGGAACAGGTGTTTCTGCATCTAAAATAAAATGTAGAAGGAAAGAAACCTGATTGGATTTTAAGGGCTGCCATCACCAGTAAATCTGAATACAGCAAAACATCACAACTAAAATACACTCTGACTTTCTTAATAATTCTCCCAATGATTTATCCTTCCACCTATCTATTTTCTGGATGATTGTTTGAGTGCTAGCCCAAGACCCCTTTACATCTGTCCTTGGGCCACAAGGCTATCAAGGTCCATCCTTGAATATTTTCTTATTTTGTCTCTCAGCTTTTGCAAGTAAGCAGAAGGAGTTTTGTTTAAGTTCATATCTCAAAAAAAAAAAAAAAAAGCAATACCCAACAAGATTTTACTGGAAAAGATGCATCTTCAGTTTAACTAAGAATCGCAGGTGTCTCTTTAATCATTCACCCTCTCATTGACTCAGATACTTGCCTAAATAAATTTAAGAGCAGGCATCTTTTCTGCCACCTCAAATAATGCCAACATTATTGCTGAGAAGTGTTGGTAGGTCCTGTTGGGAGACACCATAATCCTCCTAGGAATCCAATTCCTGCATTGACACTTTTATCAGGACTGCACTTCTATAGGAACATGCTCCCACATTAAAATGGTTTTATTCACTCATTTGCTTCATTCTTATTAGTAGTAAGTCTGCAAGTCCTACAGCTGGCAAATGGATTTATTATAGAGAAACCCTGACTCTGCATCAAGAGGTCACATACCACTTTGAAATAGTTCTATTGAATCAAAGAAACAAAACTAGAAAATTATCAAAATATCAGTAACTCTGTGTAGCTTCTTCAAGTTCCTTTTAAGGACTTAAAATTATTGGATAGTTTAACCTTTTTTTTCTTTTCTTGAGACCCCTCAAGGGCTTTATTTAAGATCTGAGATTTTTGTATAGCTAATTTTATCCCTAGTATAGTGAGACATTAAAGATCTCGCATAAAACCAATCTTTACCTACTCTATTTTGGCCAGAGTACATCGGGATGCACAATGCTTTCATTTGTGCAAATGTACATTTTTCTTACCCTTCGTTTGCCAATGGTCCAACAGTCTCTCTATGGACTATTCAGAGGAATGTTCTGGGGATGGATTACAAGGTACCCCCTCCCATTTTCCCCAGCTGGCTGACTGCCTCTACCCATTCTGAGTCTTGCCTGGTTTCCTTTGTTTCCTCACCATCTTGCTTCCTCCAACTACAACCCTTTCCCTTGTTATGGAGGAGGGAAGCACAGATTGGAACTCTGCACTTGCTCATTGCCAGGCTCATCAGAATTCATCCTGACCACCAAGGTAATGCTTGAAAGACTTTTCCTTACCTTGGTCTGTGCACAGAGTTGCCTGGTCACTGTGAGGCAGATTTTCCCCTTTTCTTCTTCACAATTGCAGATATAAACATCTGGTGTTCTAGTTTGCTAGCTGCTGGAATGCAACACACCAGAAACAGATTGGCTTTCAATAAAAGGGGATTTATTTTGTTAGTTCTTCAGAGGAAAGGCAGCCAGCTTTTCACTGAGGTTCTTTCTTACGTGGGAAGGCACAGGATGGTCTCTGCGGGCCTTCTCTCCAGACATCTGTGTTCCAACAACTTTCCCTGAGGTGATGTCTTTCTGCATCTCCAAAAGCCTGGGCTGAGCTGAGAGGGCTGAGATGAGGTATACTGAACTACTTCTTGATTTCTCTGAAATTAATTCCAATTTCCTGGTCTTGAAGTAGTTTGTGTAAGCAGAGACTTTGGTTCGTAGACCATGTATATAATGCTGTTATTGGGACCAGCAGCCTGTTATGGATTGTGAGCAGCTCTGCAAATTCTTGCTGAATGCACCAAATTGATCAGTGTCCAGAGCTAGCTAGATGAGTAACAGTGTAACTCAAGCCAACCACAGTTTGTCTACAATGTGGTTTGCTGCTTCTTGCTACAATATTTGCTGTGTGCTCAAGATGAGCTTGAATTATCCCATAGCCCCATTGGACTTGGGGCAAGGGGAGAAGATGCAAATATGCAGATCTTTATCCTGCTTGCTGGGCAATGTGTAACAATGTCCTTTGTCACCTCTGAAACAGAATCAGGCTAACTGGTTAACTAGAAAGAAGAGTGAAATCTCTGACCCTTCCTAGTTTTTAATAGTGTCTATTCCAAATTTCTCCATAAACTTCTATAACAAAAGACCAGTGTAGTTAATCAAAGAGCCAAAATTGAGTTCTGCAACTTAAGTTTTGTAAACCATAAAGAGAGAGAATATACAAAATAACATTTTGAAAGAGCTGTGGAGTTATTAGTCTTGCATTTAACATTTTCAAAGGTGCTACTAAACATACACATTATTATAAACACATACAAAATGACTATATATAATAATATACTTTTTCTGCTTAGTGACAAACCTGTCTTGAAAAAAAAATTAAAAATATGGTCACAGTCTTTGCCCTTAATGTTCAATCTTGTCTTACCTTCTCTTTAACTCCCATGGATACCCTTGTTTGGCCAGCTATGCTTTTTTTGAGTATAAAGATTGTGGGAGATATTTGGCTGCACCACGTGGATCTGAGGTCAGACACTTGTTTTAAGGCTGTTCCTAGTAAATAAGACTTCTTGCTCACTGCAGCAGCTGATTGATTGCTCATGCTTCAGCTTCTTATGTGTCACATGCTGCTTACTTCCCTGATCTGGTCTCTATACTCCTTTCCTTCCACTGTGTTTTGGCCACACTTGCCTTATTCTGCTGCTTGAATAAAGCTATTCTTGTTTAAAGATTTTCTGCTCACTGTTTGTCTGCCTAGAATGCTCTTCCCGGAGATGTTTACATGGCTGTTTTCTCTGTGTCATTAAAGTCTGGGCTTCTCATGAACTCTTAGGAAAGAGTTTTCTGGCTAACTAAAATATCACATGAACCTGATTTATTTCCAGTCTAAGACCCATCGTTAACCATTTTCTACTTTGTATGTTTAATTTATTACCATTTTTATAATCCCTCTATATTATAAGTATCACAAGAGCAGGATGCCTTACATCATATTCAAAATAATATCACAAGAACCAAGAACATTTGGTGAAAGAGTGGGAATAAATATTCATGGAATGAATGAATGCAGTTAAATCATGGCCGTTGTATGAGAAAACAATTCCTTTTCCTAATTCCCAGCTCAAGTGACCCCTATTAAAATTCATAATATAAAGAAAGTTTTCTAAGTTTAACTCACCTAGCATGCCAAATGCAACATGCACATTATTCAAAAATTGAGCACAGAAGAAAGTGGATTTGAAAGCATTGAAGTGGTTTAAAGTTTATTACAGATTATAATCTGTACTATAAACAAACAGATTAAATAGCCATAGCATACATGGTACTCATTGTTAACTATACTTTTTTAGAGTATTAAGAATTAAGACAAATTGTTCAATAAAGCACGAGCATTTTGTATTTAAAAATCTGAATTTTAGTACTGTTTTCTAGTATTTGCCCAGCTATTCCATGTTAAATATTTGTATCTGCCCCTTCCCTCTACCTTTTATCTTTTTTTATAGAACTCAAATTACATGTACTTTTATCAATTAGAGGATTGAATATCATTACAAGGATTATATGCAACAAAATACAGCTACTTAAAAACATGTCTTTTTTCTTTCATTGTGTAGTTTACTATATAATACAAAGAAGGCACCTACTAAATGTGAGATGGAAAGAAGTTTGTCTCATATGAATCCATTTGGTGTAAATCTAATTCTTTAATTAAATTCCTTTTGTTTTCCTTTAAAGCAGAGTTAATAAATTAGAGTATTTGGAAGAGGAACTGAAGTGCAGTTAACGTGATAGAAAATTCCTTTGCAATTTCTATTTGTTTAAAATTTAAAAAGAATTTTTTAATCATTAGAAGGGAGTAATAAAATGTGTCCCTGAAGACATTATAATTTGAAATTCAACATTTCAATGGTGAATAATTTCATGTGATGCATAATTTTTCCAAGTTTGTTAGATTAGACAACCTTACAAGCAGAAAAGTTCTTGTGCTTCTTCTGCAGTTTTTAGAGAAAATAGGCACATTCTAAATAAGGAAACCACAAAGAAAGAAAAGCAAAAACAGATGTATTCTGCAATAGAGGGTTAAAGTGAAGATGGTCAGAAAGTCAATTCAGACGTCCTGTGGCTGAAATGAAAGTTGGGTCAGATTGAAAGAGAATCTCTCATAATTATCTATCAAAAAAAACCTTCTCATTTTCTCAGAACTTTCAACTTCTTGATGATTTTTAGATAGAAATGAGTACAAAAGTATGAGAGCTATAGAGGTATGAAATATGTACTCAGTGGAATGAGCCTTCTATGAAGATGTGTTCCATGCTGACACTTCTTTTCATTTATTTTACTGTCCCTTGGAGACAGCTTGGGAGAAAAGAACAACTTAGAACATTCCTACACACAGGTCAAAGATAAGCCCAAGATGCTCAGCAGAGTTACAGGGATGATAGCCAGGGTCACACAGTCATGTTTTCTATTTTCTGAATCAAGGTGTTGAGCTGGAATTATGACAGACAGTCACCTTCAGTATTTCCTCAAAGATTACCATCTGTTCTTTAAAACTTTAGAAGATCTTAGAGGAAGAATGTGCTATTGTTGGAATTTGAGCCTGGAATGACAATGCTAAAAATACCAGAAACATAGGATCCAAAACTTGCATATACTGGAACTCCAGGTAACTGATGGCAAAGCACCTCTGTAATAATCAATGTCCCCAATTTCTCTGTAAAAATGATACAAAAAACTTCAAAAGTAAGAAAATTATTCACAGAAAACATACTCAACACCACTCAAAGACAGGCATTGATGAAACTTTTCAATAAAAGGTGAGAAGTTAACCAACCTCAGCTCACTTTCTGTGCTGGTTTGAAAATATTATATACCCCAGAAAAGCCATGTTTTAATGCTGATTCAGTATTTCGGGAGCAACCTTTTCTTTTAACCCCTATTCAATAAGATAGATTGGAATATTTTGATTAGATTATCTTGATGGAGATGTGATACAGCCAAATGTGGGTATTTACTTTTTTTTTTTTTTTTTTTTTTACGTGTGCAGGCACTGGGAATCAAACCCGGGTCCTCGGGCATGTCAGGCAAGCATTCTTACCTGCTGAGCCACCGTGGCCCGCCTGGTATTTACTTTTTGATTAGATGGAGATATGATTCCACCCACACCAGGCGGGACTTGATTAGTTTACTGGAATCCTTTAAAAGTGGGAGCATTTTGAAGAGAGCCACCTTTGGAGATGAAGAAGGAGAAAGCCCCTGGGGAAGCTTCATTAAACCAGAAACCTGGAGAGAAAGCTAGCAGATGTTGCCATGTGCCTTTCCAGTTGAGAGAGAAATCCCAACTTCATTGACCTTTCTGGAACCAAGGTACATTTGCCTGGATGCCTTAGATTGGAAATTTCTATAGTCTTAAATTAACTGGGACATTTTCACAGCCTTATAACTGCAAACTTGCAATTTATTAAATCCCCCCCTTTTAAAAAGCCTTTCCATTTATGGTATTTCACATTTTGGTAGACAGAAAACCAGAACACCTTTAAAAGGAGAAACATTTTGGAGAAAGCTCAGAGTAGATGCAGATGCTTGGCGAACAGCTGTTTCAAAGCTCACAGATATGGATGTTTGGAGATGCTTGGATCTCAGCACACATCACCAAGTGCCTTCCCATTAGATGCTAAGCAAGACAGAACCCAGAGTTGTGTCCCTGGGGGAGTTATGTGAAGGCCCACAGATGCTTAGAGAGGAAACCGCTGGCATCAAAAACTGGAAGTAATAGACCCAGGGAACAAGGACCAGCAGACATCATGCCACATGCCTTTCCAGCTGACAGAGGTATATCAGATGGCACCAGCCTTTTTTGAATGAAGGTAACCTTTCGTTAGTGCCTTAATTTGGACATTTTCTCAGCATTAATACTGTAAATTTGTAACTTGTTAAATTCTTTGTATAAGAACCATTCCATTTCTGGTATATTGAATTCTTTTAGCTTAACAGACTAATATACATGGCGTCCTGCTCCCTATTCACTCCTCACTGTGCCTCAAGGATTTGTGGTGACAAAAGACAGATCAAAAAAAGAACATAGGTAAAACAAAAGTGTCCTAATTATCCATAATGTTCTGGGTCCACCATAAATGGAGGTGGCCTCAGGATATAATGACTGAGGGATGGAATGGGGAACTATGATGTATCCAAACAATGAACTACTGAACAACCACAAGAAGAAATGAAATTGTGAAGGATGAAGCTTGGTGAACCTCTCCTGTAGGGTTCATCCAGATCCTTCATTGGCATCATCAACATAACTGCCTCTACAGATTTTGGACTCTATGTTCCCATGGTTATGTGGGTCACTTTTATAAATTTTATATCTACAGATATTTCCTGCTGATTCTATTTCTCTAGAGTACCATAGCTAATACAGCTTGGTACCGGAAGTAGGTGATTTTTAAGAAACAGTATCTTAAAAATGGGTTTTTGTGATTGGTTTTCTACTCTGACTGGACTCAAAGGCACTAAGGACTCTGATTCCTGTAATCAGAATGATCCTGCCAATTCATGGGGTGAGTTGGCAAAAGAGATATTCAAAATATCACCATTGGATTCTTCTAATATTTAAGTTGTATGAAGCCAGGGCCTAGAGGATAATGTTTTTGACACCTTTGTGGAGTTTTGTGTCAATGGGAGGTATAGAGATGTTAGTTGGTTGTTAGATACACTGTATACATTAATGTATGCTCTGTATACATTAATGAGTGAAGGGGATGGGTTTATGGCTTCAAGTCAGAAGCTTACATGCCATCTGACAGTTATTCATGTTTCTATTAGTGTCCTGAAGGAAAATCTTATGAAAATAATATTTAATCTTATGAAAATAATACAGAAATGTAGCTGTAGACTTGAGATCTCTGAAAATCAGACTCAGAATCTTAGTGTTAGAGTAACAACTTTGCTACATAAACTGAAACCTCAATCTTGTATGGTATCTACCATTAAAGTGAGGGCATTGATTGAAAGGGGTGGGACCCTGAAAAATGGAAATGGTATATACAAGATAGGGCCAAAGCAGGTCCTGAAGTTACATGAGGAAGTAAATTATATGAGGAAGTGGCCCAAATGCCCACAGTCTCCATTCCTGCCACATTACCTTCTCTTTCCCAGATCAGAGCTATGACCTCTTGGGGTGTTCCTTTCATTGAATTGACCAAGGAAGAGAAAATTCAGAACTGGTTTACAGATGGTTCAGCACGATTTGCACATACTACCAAAAGTGGACAGCTACAACCCCTTTCTGGGGTGTCTTTGTAGGGCAGTGGTGAGGGGAAACCCTACCAGTGGGCAGAACTTTGAACAGTGCACCTGGTTGTTCATTTTGCTTGGAAGGAGAACTGGCCAGAGGTGCATTTGTGTACTGATTCATGGGCTGTTGCTAATAGTTTGGGTGGATGGTCAGGGACTTGGAAAGACTGTAATTGGAAAATTGGTGACAAAGAAGTCTGGGGAAGAGCAATGTGGATAGATCTTTCTGAGTGGGCTAAAAACATGAAGATATTTGTGTCCCATGTGAATGCATACCAGAGGATGACTTAAATCAGAGGAAGATTTTAATAATCAAGTGGATAAGATGACTAATTCTGTGGATACCAGTCAGCCTCTTTCTCCAGCAACTCCTGTCATTGCCCAATGGGCTCATGAGCCAAGTGGTCATGGTGGTAGGGATGGAGGTTATGTATGAGCTCAGCAGAATGGACTTCCACTCACCAAGGGCTGACCTGGCTACAGCCACTGCTGAGTGCCCAATCTACCAGCAGCAGAGACCCACACTCAGCCTCCTATATGGCACCATTCCCTGAGGTGACCACCAGCTACCTTCATGGAAGGGGCAGTGATTTGTTCTAACTGGAATGCACACATACTCTGGATATGGGTTTGCTTTCCCTGCATGCAATGTTTCTGCCAAAACTACCATCTGTGGACTTATAGAATACCTTATTCATCATTATGGTATTCCACACTGCATTGCTTCTGAGCAAGGAATACATTTCATAGCAAATGAAGTGTGGGAATGGGCACATGCTCATGGAATTTTCTGGTCTTACCATGGTCCCCATCATCCAGAGGCAGCTGGATTGGTAAAAGATGGAATGTGCCTTTGAAAACTCAATTACAGTGCCAACTGGACGGCAATACCTTTCAGGGCTGAGGTAATGTTCTCCAGAGCTGTGTATGCTCTGAATCAATGTCCACTGTATAGTGTTCTTTCTCCTATAACCAGAATCCATGGTTCCAGCAACTAAGGGGAAATGGGAGTGGCAGCACTCTCTATTACCCCTAGTGATCCACTAGGAAAATTTTTGCTTCCTGTCTCTGTGATCTTGAGCTCTGCTGGTCTACAGGTTTCAGTTCCAAAAGGCAGAGTGCTTCCACCAGGAGAAACAACAGTGATTCCATTGAACTGGAATCTAAGACTGCCACCTGGTCACCTTGGGCTACTCATGCCCTTGGATCAACAAGCCAAAAAGAGGATTTCATTACTGGCTGGGGTGACTGACCCTAACTATTGGGGGAAATAGGACTGCAACTACACAATGGAAGTATAGAAGAGTTTTCCTGGAATATAGGAGATCCCCTAGGTTGTCTTTTAGTACTACCATGCTCTGTGATTAAAATAAATGGAAAACTGCAACAATTCAACCCAAGTAGAACTATACCAATGACTCTGAAAGTTCAGGAATGAAGGTTTGGGTCACCACACCAGGCAAAGAACCACAGCTAGCTGAAGTGCTTGCTGAGGGTAAAGAGAACATGGAATGAATAGTGGAAGAAGGTAGTGATAAAAATGAACTATGACCACGTGATCAGTTACAGAAATAAGGACCATAATGCTGTTTTGTTGTTGTTATAATATTTAAGTTGTAAGATATCAAGTTTGAGAATGAATATTACCCAAGGACTTGCACCCTATTCTGGAGAGCTTTAATGTGTTTCTGGTTGTACATGGGACTGTTGAGATTAAGTACCTTTAAAGGTGATGTGTATAGCTGCCAAGTTGACAGGGGGTGGACTGTCAGGTCAGGTTCATGTGTCAACTTGGTCAGATAGTTTGTCTGGTTGGGCAGGTGCTGGCCTCTCTTGCTATGAGGACATTTCATAGAATTCAATCATGAGCACATCAGCTGCATCCACAGCTGATTGCATTTGTAATCATCTAAAGGGAGTGTGTTAGTTAGATTCAGTTGTCAACTTGGCCAGGTGAGCATACCTAGTCTTGTTGCTGCGGATATAAGCCAATGATACGTGAACCTCATCTATTGCTAATTACATCTTCAGTCGGCTAGGAGGCGTGTCTGCTGCAGTGAGTGATGTTTGACTTAATTGGCTGGTGCTTAAATGAGAGATCACAATGTAGCACAGCTAAGCAGCCCAGCATTCCTCATCTCAGCACTTGCAGCTCAGCCCAGGCCTTTGGAGATGCAGAAATAAGTCACCCTGGGGAAAGTTGTTGGAACCCAGGGGCCTGGAGAGAAGACCAGCAGAGGCCATCCTGTGCCTTCCACGTGAGAAAGAACCTCAGTGGAAAGTTAGCTGCCTTTCCTCTGAAGAACCAACAAAATAAATCCCTTTTATTAAAAGCCAATCCATCTCTGGTGTGTTGCATTCTGGCAGCTAGCAAACCAGAACAGGGAGCATCTTCTGCAATGAGTGACATTCCATCTAAACACTGGAAGGCTTTTAAGGAGGATTCTGAAGAGACAGTCTCTTCATGTTTCAGCTGGCATGCCTCTCCTGTGGAGTTTGTCCAGACCCTTCATCAGGGTCATCAGCATCACAACCTGCTCTATGGATTTTGGACTCTATGTTCCCATGGTCATGTGAGTCACTTTTATAAATTTTATATCTACAGATATTTCCTGCTGATTCTATTTCTCTAGAGACCCTAGCTAAAACAGAGCACAAGTGGTAAAAAAAAAAATGGGTACATTGAAATACTAATGGTCAGTGAGAGGAAGGGATGACATGTATGGGATGTATGAGTTTTTCCATTTTTCTTTTTCTTTTTCTGAAGTGATGCAAATGTTCCAAAAAATATCATGGTGATGATACACAACTATGTGATGATATTGTGAGGCATTGATTGTATACTGTTAGAATTCCCTGGGACCCTCAAGCCCCCTCCCACTCTCATGATGTAGCTATCCCTTAACATATATTACCACACAGCAGTTGCAGACCATATTTCTGTGATAATCCTTTAACCCAGAATCCACCTTCTGGCAACTACATTCTTGTGACAATACCCTTTTATGGTGCCCACCAAAACTATAGTAGTGTTTTTTAAACCCTGCCAATGAAGAGTTGTTAACTCTCCAACTTTCCTTGCCTGCCAAAACCATGCATCACACCCTAATTCCTTTACCCTCCCTTCCAACCCAACACATTTTACTTTCAATATAGGTCCCTCATCATATATATTTATATCAAAGAGTTAGTGATGTCAAAGACTTCCCTTCACAAAGTTGGCCATGACTAACCAGCTGTGGCTTATCTCACCATAACACAACCCCCATCCATGACTAATGGAGCAAACCATAGGCTATGTTCCAGAATGCAACCCACTAATTCTTCCCAAGAGCAGCAAAGAAATGTAATAGATCTTTATAGGTGTTTAAACATCCACCTATTGCTTCCTATGAAATGGAGCTTGAAGAATATTAAGGAATGACAAGAAAGAAAGAAAGAAAGAAAGAAGGAAAGACACAGATGGACTCAGGGGGTCTGAATATTAAGTTTACATCAGACAGACTTCAGACAATTTTATTCTTAACCAGATCCTGGTTATATAATGCAGGATGAGAATAGACATGCATGCATATCCTGAGGGGACAAAGTTCTTATCTTTCAGTGCTCTTCCTTCATACTTAAAATAACCATTTGGGGTAAACAAACATTCTCTTCCTCTCAGACTGTTCTACATAAATCAGATAACATAAAGCAGGTTACTGCCACCACCACACTAATGCCATCTACTCCCAAGTAGTTCCACAGGTCTTATATTAATCCTATCTGCTACATTTCCCCCTTTTTATTTTATAAGCCGAGGTGACTGTGCCTATCTTAGGTTGCCCTTAGGCTCTGAAGGAAGGGTCTTACCCGTCGTTGGCTTCCAGTCAACCTCTCTGACTTTGATTCAGGAGGGAGCCAAGAGTTTTTGCAAGAATCACATGGTTAGCACGGCTTTGCTTAGTGACTGTGCCTGTCTTAGGTTGCCCTTAAGCTCTGAAGGAAGGGTCTTACCTGTCATTGGCTACCAGTCAAGCTTTATGACTTTGATTATTTGTTGTTTAACACAGCTGAGGAGGAAGAGAAAAAGTATAAATAGTCCCAAACTTAACAATGCAGTTCCAGTGACCACAGCCACTGTGATAATTCCAATGATTCCAAAGATAGCTATAATAATGAGTCCAATTAGTCTCTCTGTCCTTTTCAGATATTCTTTTGCCAAATGTATCAGGATTTGTGTTTCTGGAAAGGATTGCCAGGATCTTGACATCTGCACTGGCAGTCAAATACCTCTTCTTCTCCTTGCTGCTACAATCATCTCATTTTCCTGCCACATAAATGCTTGGAGACAAGTGAATAGAGAATAATTCTCACAATTAAAAGTTTGATTTCCTATATGTGTATAGTTTTTATGGATGCTATTTAAAGAGAAGTTATAGTTACTAGAATTCGCTATAAAAATTGGTCCCAGTCCTGGGAAAATTTTCCATAAATTTCTCTGAATAATGTATTTTTCATCCCAAATTTTGGCAGAAATCATCCTCTATGTATTAAACTCTGATTTAGCTTGTCTGTCCATATAATCTCAGTTATCTTCAAGTTAGAGATAGGAGACCTCACAGGGGCTGCATCTCTTAAAATTCCATAGGAATTATTCATTATGATAACTGCTCGATCCACATGATGTAACTGGCATCCATTCCAACTTTCTTTCCCAGCCAATAGGCAAGTATCAGTTGATTCCATAGAGTTATGCATGTGGGTCTTTCTAAAATGGAAAAGTTAAATTTGATACCATCTTTCTTATTCCTTAAGTAGTTTTGGAAGTCTTGAATCTATTGGACCTGGGAATCCTAAACTTGTATTCAGATATTTTGGTAAAGTTGGATCTGCCCATGTTAGGGCCTGCAGCAAAGGTGGTTTAGGAATATAAGCCCAATACATATAATTAGGTCCCTGTCCTTCAGCAATTAAAGTTATATGTCCTATAATATACATTACCCATTTAGTTATTTTTGTCCAGGTTGACATGTCTGGGTTTTATTCTTTTCAAGGGAATCCAAACCAAGGTTCTGTCATCTGCAGTGACAAGAGCAAAACCCCTACCCCACACCTTTTTCATGCCTGAATTCCATCAATCATCTTTAACATCTTTCCAATAGATTGGCTACAGCTGCAGTTCTGTTTGGGTTGTATCATTTTTCTTTTACAAATTACTAAAATGCTGTTCTGCAGGAGACTGTGATGAATTATCATAAATGTTTAAAAAAATTAAAGTAAACAGTGATTTTGCTAATTGATCTTTTGGTGTACATATTTTCATAAATCATCCTCCTGATCTCCCCCTTTTTGTTTTATGAGCATAGACTTTAGTGTCCAATTTGCTCGTTCAATAATTCCTTGTCCAAAGGGATTATGTGGAATTTTTTTGTGATATGAATAATAGGAAAAGTAGTATAAAATTTACAAAGTTGCTTTCCTGTATCAGCAGGACCATTGTCTGTTTTAATATATTGAGGGCATCCCAGAACAGCAAAAGCATTAAGTAAATGTGATCAAACATGGCAGAAACATTCTCCATATTGTGCATTAGCCCTGATGAAATGAGAGCAAGTGTCTATGATACTGCATTTTACCAAAATGTGAAATATGAGTAACATCCATTTACCATAATTCATTTACTTTTTGACCTTGAGGATTAACCCCTGATGCAAATGGGGGTGCATTTAAAGGTCTACAGGTTGGGAAAGTCCTAACAATATCCTGAGCTTCCTGTTTAGATAAAGATGGAAATTTCTTTCTCAGCCCTTTGCTATTGATATGAGTCAATTGGTGAAATGCTGAGGGATCCTGAATTACCCCCACAAGAGTATCTGCTTGCTGATTTTGTAATGACAAAGGACCCAGAAGATTGGTATGAGCTCTTTATATGCATGATAAAAAGGGGAGTAATTCAACTTCTGACTAGTGTTTGTAAATGTAAAAACATTCAGGAGAATTCATTTCCTTTAAACAAAGAAGCTGTCTCAATGTGAGTAATTGTTTGGCAGACTTATTCTGAATCAGAAACAATATTAAGAGATTGTGGAAAATTTTGCAATACTTGAATTACAGCTGCTAATTCAGTGCACTGGGCTGAGGTATAAGGTGTTTTCTAACTTGTTTTCTGCTGGGGTGACATATGCAGCCTGCCCATTAAAATTATCATCAGTAAAGACAGTAATAGCTAGTAGGGAAGCCTGAACTATTTTAGACAAAATCCATTGCATTCTTTTTTAAAAATTGTGAAAGTTTTGGTATAGGCAAATGATTATCAATTTGTCCTTTGAAGTCACTTAATGCTATTTGCCAAGAGGTACTGATGTAAGAAGGAATTTTTATAAAGCTTAGCAGTAGCTAATTTTTCCTGCTTAATTTAGCTATTTACATATATTTTAGCTTCTGAATAACAGAAATATCCAGCAAAAACATTTGTGTCATCTTATATTCACTGCTATACATTTGGTGTGAGTTGAAAAGAAAAGAGTTATGGGCCCCATAAGGCTGAAGATAAACAATCCTGGCGCCAAGATTACTTGTTGTAAAACTGTTAAGAAATGCTTGCTGTAAAACTGTTAAGAAATGCTTGTTGTAAAACTGTTTGTTATCTGCTTTTTTGCAAAACAGCACCTGTGACTCATGCTCAACCCCCACCCCCCTCATCTTACCCCTTAAAAAGCTTTTGCAAACTCAGGTTCAGGGCTCTCTGTTCCTGCGTGTTCAGTGAGCCCCACGCATGTGTGGGTAAATAAACCCCTTGCGTGTTGCATGAGAGAACGTCTCTTGGAGTCCTCCTTTGCGTGGCAAAACTCTCGAATTCTCAAATTCTTACACTGAAAATATATAGACTTTGAACCTCTTCCTTTGTGAGATCACACACTATGAGATTAGGGTTGTGACCTCTTAATTGATAATATCTTTGGCAACCTTTGGCTATTAAAGAAATAATTTTTTGCAAATATGTATTAAAACATTTTTGTCAATTGTTTGGTAAAAAAATCCATTTTAAAACACCATCATGCTAAAATAGGCCTGCAGGAGATTGTAAGGTAAAGAAAATAATAAAATCAATAGGATTTTAATAAATCAAAATCTCCTTGTAAAATATCAAACAAGTTCTGTAACATATAATTAGAAATCCCTAAAGTGGCAGGTAGCAAAAATGAAAGCTGAGTGTCAATAGTGAGGTGTACCCATAGTAAACGACCAGATTTTGTAAAATGAATTCATTAGATTGATTGAAAATGAATGCAGAAATGAGGATATTTTATAATTGGTTGTGCATTTTTGGTAATTTTAAATTTATTGCATGTGTTTTTTGTCATATTTTTCTACAATTGTGTTCAAATTGCAATTTGCTTACATGACAGGGCCCAGTTGGATCCTCTGGGAACTGGCTAGGGATCAAGAGGAGGTTCCTGGAACTTAGATATCTTTATTAAAGTACACCTCATTCTGGGAGGATAGCCAGTCCTCCCAGCTAGAGTGCACATTTTAACTATTTCTTACCAAGGTCATGTGATCCCTCAAATATGATTTGCTCCCAATATAAGCCATGGTTATTTTGGGATAAATTTAGTTTATATATATGTAGTTTATATAAGCACTGGACAAAGCATTAAAATATTTTGGCTTAAAGGAATTTAGGTATTTATATGACTTGAATATTTAGCCAGTAAAAAGATTCATTTATAGTAATATTACTTAGATTAATATTAAGCCACCTGGTTTAGGGCAAGAAAAGAAGCAGTTTTTTTGCCAATATAATGATACCCAAGAGAAAATCAGTATTTTTTATACAGACAACAACATGATAAAAGTTAACATAAGCTATTTTGATAAAACACAGACTCTTTACTTTTTACACTGATTATCTAGAAAAAATTTTTATATCTTTTCATTAGAACAGGTTAAGAGTCCAAGAAAATGTTGTCATTTTAGACTCATTAAATCTTTTTTGATTTTGACCATACTTTCCATTTTTACAAACTCTCAACAATTATTATATTAGTTTAGGCTTTGTCCTATATTTTTCTCATTTTGTGAGTTATTCATTTTATCTTAAGATAGACTATTCTGTTTTTCCTATTAATAAAAATATATCTTTTAGGTCATTATTTTAAGCAAATATTTTGCCACATGTAATTACCAACAAAATTAAATTTGTTAGAATAATGTTAAATACTTAAAATACTTTAGTTAATGTTTCAAATACGCATCAACCATCAATATATAGTTTTTAATAAGAATTTTTAGTTTTAAAGTTCTCAAAATATATTTCTTTTTAAAATATGAGTAGGAGCTAAACTCATAGCCAGTTTCCAAATTGCTGTTTGTTCAGAATCTAAGTTAACAAAAGGAGATGGGGTTACCATTTCCATTCCTTGTCACAAGATTTTATTTGTAGCATAGGTATAATTTTGGTAGAATAATTATTTAGATTAAACCAAGGTAACTTAACAGAACACTTTGAGTCAGAACTACAATCCTGAATTGCATACCCCTTAGGGGACCAATCTGCTACAATTCCATAGGAACCATTAATGATTACTGACTTTTGTTCAGCATGGCATTGTTCCTATTGAATATTTTCTGACTCAGGTGTATATGAATTTTTATATAAAGGCAGCTCATATTGATGTAAATTTTTTATAGTTATGCATCCCATTTAAGTTATTTATTTGCTATCCTTTTCCCTTGCCTCAGGTTCACACTTCTGTATTTCTATTTTGAAGATTTCTTTGGATCTTCTAACAGTCTCCATATCCTCATTTTGTTTGTCCTTTCTCTCCTTTAATTACTCCAAATAGTCTCTCAATTTCTCTATCTTATCTATTATATATATATATATATATTTAGAAATAGCTTCTTTTTTGAAGAAGCTTTTTAAACTTCCTTTTCCCAACTAGAGTTACCTTGTCCCTGACTATTATTTCTTGGCTGTGTCATCCTTTTGCTATTAACTGTTTCCTTTTACTATTTTCTTCCTAACAACAAGAACATGGGTTCTTTATTTTTCCTAAACTCCCTTCTATTATTGCTCCATGTGGCCTCACTGTATTGCTATGGAAAAATGTTTTCAATTCAGAACTTTCTTCACTCCTTTTCATTCAATGTCTCCCATCTCACTATGGGGAGTCTACTTCAGACTCTTCTCTGCTTTATCCACAAAGTCTTTTTCTTTAAAATACAAATAACTCTTAAACTTTATTAGAACCTTATTTTAGTAATGGCACCCTAATGATGTTTTCAACACAAACATGCATACATACATACATACATACTCCTCCAGCTACCTATTGTGATTACCTGTTACCCTGATGCTCCAAGGAAAATGCTTACTTACCAATATGACTCGAGTCCTCTTCTATTGGCTGGGCACATGGGTCTCTAATGAGACTTTTCCTTGGTTCCTTAATATTGTTTTGGAGTCTTCTTCTTTGAGCCCCACATTGGGTGTCAGATGTTGCTTCCTATGAAATGGAGCTTGAAGGATATTAAGGAATAGAAAGGAAGAAAGGAAGAAAGGAAGAAAGGAAGAGAGGAAGACAGAAAGAAAGAAAGAAAGAAAGAAAGAAAGAAAGAAAGAAAGAAAGAAAGAAAGAAAGAAAGAAAGAAAGAAAGAAAGAAAGAAAGAAAGAACACAGACAGGCTCAGGGGGTCTGAATATTAAGTTTACATTAGACAGACTTCAGACAATTTTATTCTTAACCAGATCCTGGTTATATACTGCAGGATGACAATAGGCATGCATGCATATCCTGAGGGAACAAAGTTCTTATCTTTCAGTGTTCTTCCTTTGTACTTAAAATAACCAATATTCTGTTCCTCCCAGACTGTTCTACATAAATCAGATAACATAAAGCAGCTTACTGCTGCCACCACCCTAATGCCATCTACTCCCAAGTAGTTTCACAGGTCTTATGTTAATCCTATCTGGTACAATCTTCCATTATTTTTGCATTATATGGTGTTGAAAAACAGTTTTTTGAGATATCTTAAAACTCACAGTGGCCATCTAATGTATACAATCAGTGGTTTACAATATCATCACATAGTCATGTGTTCATCATCATGATCATTTTTAGAAATGTTGTATCACTACAGAAAAAGAAGAACAAAGAAAAATGAAAAAAGAACTCATACATCCCATATTCTTTACCCTCCCTCTCATTGATGGTTAGTACTTCAATCAACCTAATTTTTATATCCCTCATCTCCCATACTATTTATTTATTTTTGTCCTCTTTTTATTTATCCATCCATGTCCTGGATAAAAGAAGCATGAGACACAAGGCTTTCACAATCACACTGTCATATTGTAAAACCTATTTAGTTAGATAGTCATCTTCGAATACGAAGGCTACTGGAATAGAGCTCGACAGTTTCAGGTACTTCTCTGTAGCTACTCCAATACAATATAAACTGAAAAGATGTCTATATAATACATAAGAATAATCTCCAGGATAACCTCTTGACTCTGTTTGAAATCTCTTAGCCACTGAAACTCTGTTTTTTCTCTTTTGTCTCTTCCCTCTTTTGGTCAGAAGGCTTTCTAAATCCCATAATGCTGGGTCCCAGCTCATCCTAGGTGAGTGTCCAACATTGCCAGGGAGATTTACACCCAGATGTAGGGGGTAAGGATAGTGAGTTCACCTGGTGAGTTGGCTTAGAGAGAGGGCATATATGAGCAAAAAAAGAGGTTCTCTGGGAGTAATTCTTAGGAATAATCATAAGTAGGCTTAGCTTCTTTAGGAAGCTAAGGAATAAGCTTCAGAGGGGAAAACCACAAGACTGAGGGCTGAACTTTTGAATTGTTTGTCCTCACTGCTTGTAAGAACATCAGGAATTCTCCATATGTGGAAGTTTAATATTTCCTGCTTTCTTCCCAGTCCCCCAAGGGGACTTTGCAAATTCATTTCTATTGTCTGCCAAATTACTCTGGGATATATCAGGCATCAGGTTAACCTGTACAAATTGACAACATTTCATTTCCTATTCAAGGCTTCATGTAATTATGGTGTTTAAATAAACTGACCAAACAAGTCAAGTGAGATAATGCACCACCCAAAATATAACTTCTGCACCAGGATATACTGAAATACTTCAGTGTCTCAGAATTTAGAAATAACAAGTACAATTGTGGAATAGATGTGACTGATATAAGAGCTTACAGTCAAGGCCCTCTACAACAGGCTCCAACTGGATAACCCATGCTCTCAACTTTAATTCTCCAAATTTGTATATTATTTTTAGTTCACATGAGTGAGGGATGATAATATTTGTCCTTTTGTTTCTGACATGTCATTCAACATACTGTCATCAAGGTTCATTCACTTAGTTGCATGCCTCACAACTTCATTCATTCCTTCAGCTACTCAGCCATCCATTGTATGGATACACCACAGTAATCTCTTTCACTCCTCAGTTATTTTCCCCTTAGGCCTCCTCCATCCATTGCAAATTTTGAAATGTCAATCTTGACCCCATTCTCTGTCCCTCCAGATATACACCTAGCAAGGTGGTTGTAGGATCATATGGCAACCCCACCTTAGTCTCCTGTGGAAGCACCACACTGCCTTCTAGAGATGCTGTACTTATCAGCTTTCCAACCACCAGTGAATAGTACATCTCTCTCTCCACGTTTTCTTTTTTCTTTTAGATTTTTTAAAATTTATTTATTAATTTAAAAAAATTTGAAAAACAGAATAAAACATTAACATATATAATCAGTAATTCACGATATCATCACTTAGTTGCATAGTCATCATTTCTTAGAACATTTGTATCCATTCAGAAAAAGAAATTAAAAGAAATAAAATGAAAACAGAAAAAAAAGATTATACCTACCATACCCCTTACCCATCACTTTCATTGATCACTAGCATTTCAAACTAAATTTATTTTAACATTTGTTCCCCCATTATTTATTTTTATTCCGTATGTTCTACTCATTTGTTGACAAGGTAGATAAAAGGAGCATCAGACACAAGGTTTTCACAATCACACAGTCACATTGTGACAGCTATATCATTATTCAATCATCCTCAAGAAACATGGCTACTACAACACAGCTCTACATTTTCAGGCATTTCCTTCCAGCCTCTCCATTACATCTTGAATAACAAGGTGATATCTACTTAACGTGTAAGAGTAACCTCCAGCATAACCTCTCGGCTCTGTTTGGAATCTCTCAGCCATTGACACTTTACTTTGTCTCATTTCACTCTTCCCCCTTTTGGTCCAGAAGGTTTTCTCAATCCCTTGATCCTGAGTTTCAGCTCATTCTAGGGTTTTTCCTCAGTCCCTTGATGCTGAGTCTCAGCTTATTCTAGGATTTCTGTCCCACATTGCCAGGAAGTCCACACCCCTGGGAGTCATGTCCCAAGTAGACAGAGGGAGGGTGGTGAGATTGTTTGCTGTGTTGGCTAGAGAGAAAGGCTACATATGAGCAATAAAAGAGGCTCTCTTGGGGGTGACTCTTAGGCCTAAATTTTAAGTAGACTTGACCAATCCTTTGTGGGGCTAAATTTCATGTGAACAAACCCCAAGACTGGGGGTTCAGCCTATAGCTTTGGTTGTCCATACTGCTTGTGAAAATTTCAAGAATTCAACTTGGGGAAGTTGAATTTCTCCCCATTCTCACCATTTCCCAAAGGGGGCTTTGCAAATACTTTTCCATTCACTGATTGAATCACTCTGGGATTCATTGGGGTATCACTCTGGGCAAACCAGCAAAATCTCATGTCCTACCTGAGATTCCAAGTACTTATGGTGTTCAATCAAACTATCTATATAACATATTAGGAAATGCACAAGTCAAAATATAAATTTTGTAACAAATAAACATTTTTTTGCTTTAGTCTCACACATAAGGTGACATTGTAAAATATTAATTACCATCTATTTTCAGCACCTTGCAGTAATAACATTCGTTTGCTCTTCCTCATGCAAAAACATTTTTAAAATTTGTACATTTAGTCACTATTACTCTACACTAGGCGTTCCTAGATTATACCATCTCAGTCTTTAACATCTATCTTTCTTTCTGATTTCACTTATGCCCCCAGCCCTCCTCCCTCTATCATTCTCACATGCAGCTTAATTCAGTGTTTTAACCTAACTGTATTAAAGTTAGGTAGCATTGTGCTGTCCATTTCTGAGTTTTTGTATTCAGTCCTGTTGCACAATCTGTATCCCTTCAGTTCCAATTACCCAATATCTTACCCTATTTTTATCTCCTGATGGTCTTTGTTACCAATGAAATATTTCAAGTTAATTCACTTATGTCAGTTTATATCAGTGAGACCATACAGTATTTGTCCTTTTGTTTTTGGCTAGTCTCACTCAGCATAATGTTCTCAAAGTCCATCCATGTTGTTACATACTTCATAAGTTTATTCTGTCTTAAAACTGCATAATATTCTATCATATGTATATACCACAGTTTGTTAAGCCACTCATCTGTTGATGGACATTTTGCCTGTTTCCATCTCTTTGCAATTGTAAATAACGCTGCTATAAACATTGGTGTGCAAATGTCCATTTGTGTCTTTGCCCTTATATCCTTTGAGTAGATACCTAGCAATGGTATTGCTGGGTCATATGGCAATTCAATACTCAGCTTTTTGAGGAACCACCAAACAGTTGCACCATTTGACATTCCCACCAACAGTGAATAAGTGAGCCTCTTTCTCCACATCCTCTCCAGCACTTGTCATTTTCTGTTTTGTTGATAATGGCCATTCTGGTGGGTGTGAGATGATATCTCATTGTGGTTTTGATTTGCATTTCTCTAATGGTCAGGGACATTGAGCATCTCTTCATGTGCCTTTTGGCCATTTGTATTTCCTCTTCTGAGAGGTGTCTGTTCAAGTCTTTTTCCCATTTTGTAATTGGATTGGCTGTCTTTTTGTTGTTGAGTTGAACAGTCTCTTAATAAATTCTGGATACTAGACCTTTATCTGATATGTCATTTCCAAACATTGTCTCCCATTGTGTAGGCTGTCTTTTTACTTTCTTGATGAAGTTCTATGATGTGCAAAAGTGTTTAATTCTGGGGAGTTCCCACTTATTTATTTCTTTTCTCAGTGCTCTTGCTTTGGGTGTAAGGTGTATAAAACTGCCTCCAATTATAAGATTTATAAGATATTTCCCTATATTTTCCTCTAACTGTTTTATGGTCTTAGACCTAATGTTTAGATCTGTGATCCATTTTGAGTTAGCTTTTGTATGGGGTGTGATATATGGGTCCTCTTTCATTCTTTTGCATATGGATATCCAGTTCTCTAGGCACCATTTATTGAAGAGACTGTTCTGTCCCAGGTGAGTTGGCTTGACTGCCTTATCACAGATCAAATGTCCATAGATGAGAGGGTCTATATCTGAACACACTATTAGATTCCATTGGTCAATATATCTATCTTTATGCCAGTACCATGCTATTTTGACCACTGTAGCTTCAAAATATGTCTTACAGTCAGTAAGCTTGAGACCTCCAGCTTCATTTTTTATTCTCAGGATACTTTTAGCAGTTCGGGACACACTGCCCTTCCAGATAAATTTGCTTATTGGTTTTTCTAGTTCTGAAAAGTAAGTTGTTGGGATTTTGATTGGTATTGCATTGAATCTGTAAATCAATTTAGGTAGAATTGACGTCTTAACTATATTCAGTCTTCCAATCCATGAACACGGTATGCCTTTCCATCTATTTAGGTCTTCTGTGATTTCTTTTAACAATTTCTTGTAGTTTTCTTTGTGCAGGTCTTTCATCTCTTTAGTTAAATTTATTCCTAAGTATTTTATTCTTTTAGTTGCAATTGTAAATGGAATTCGTTTCTTGATTTCCCCTTCAGATTATTTATTACTAGTGTATAGAAACACTACACATTTTTGAGTGTTGCTTTTGTAACCTGCCACTTTGCTGTACTCATTTATTAGCTCTAGTAGTTTGGGTATGGATTTTTCAGGGTTTTTGACATATGGTATCATATCATCTGCAAACAATGAGAGGTTTATTTCTTCCTTTCCAGTCTTGATGCCTTGTATTTCTCTTCCTTGTCTAATTGCTCTGGCTAGAACTTCCAATACAATGTTCATTAACAGTGGTGATAATGGACATCCTTGTCTTGTTTCTGATCTTAGGGGGAAAAGTTTTCAGTTTTTCCCCATTGAGGATGATATTAGCTGTGGGTTTTTCATATATTCCCTCTATCATTTTAAGGAAGTTCCCTTGTCTTCCTATCCTTTGAAGTGTTTTCAACAGGAACGGATGTTGAATTTTGTCAAATGCCTCCTCTGCATCAATCACAATGATCTTGTGATTTTTCTGCTTTCATTTGATGATATGGTGTATTACATTAATTGATTTTCTTATGTTGAACCCTCCTTGCATACCTGGGATGAATCCTACTTGGTCATGATGTATAATTCTTTTAATGTGTTGCTGGATTCAATTTGCTAGAAGTTTGTTGAGGATTTTTGTATCTATATTAATTAGAGAGATTGATCTATAGTTTTGTTTTTTTGTAATATCTTTGTCTGGTTTTGGTATGAGGGTGATGTTGGCTTCATAGAATGAATTAGGTAGCTTTCTCTTCACTTCAATTTTTTTGAAGAGTTTGAGCAGGATTGGTACTAATTCTTTCTGGAAAGTTTGGTGGAATTCACATGTGAAGCCATCTGTTCCTGGACTTTTCATTTTGGGAAACTTCTTAGTGATTGATTCAATTTCTTTACTTGTGATTGGTTTGCTGAGGTCGTCTATTTCTTGTTGTGTCAAAGTTGGTTGGTTCATGCTTTTCTAGAAAGTTGTCCATTTCATCTACATTGTTGTATTTATTAGCCTAAAGTTGTTCATAGTATCCTGTTATTACCTCCTTTATTTCAGTGAGGTCAGTGGTTATGTCTCCTCTTCTATTTCTGATCTTATTTATTTGCATCCTCTTTCTTCTTCTTCTTGTCAATCTTGCCAAGGGTCCATCAACCTTATTGATTTTCTCATAGAACCAGCTTCTGGTTTTATTGATTTTCTCAATTGTTTTCATGTTCTCAATTTCATTTATTTCTGCTCTAATCTTTATTTCTTTCCTCTTGCTTGCTTGTGGTTAGTTTGCTGTTCTTTCTCTTGTTCTTTCAAGTGCACAGTTAATTCCTGAATTTTTGCCCTTTCTTCTTTTTTGATATAGGCATTTAGGGCAATAAGTTTCCCTCTTAGCACTGCCTTTGCTGCATCCCATAAGTTTTGATATGTTGTGTTTTCATTTTCATTCGCCTCGAAATATTTACTGATTTCTCTTGTAATTTCTTCCTTGACCCACTGGTTGTTTAAGAGTGTGTTGTTGAGCCTCCACATATTTGTGATTTTTCTGGCACTCTGCCTATTATTGATTTCCAATTTCATTCCCTTATGATCTGAGAAAGTCTTTTGTATGATTTCAATCTTTTTAAATTTATTGAGACTTGCCTTTTGACCCAGCATATGGTCTATCCTTGAGAATGATCCATGAGCACTTGAGTAAAAGGTGTATCCTGCTGTTGTGGGGTGTAATGTCCTCTAAATGTTTGTTAAGTCTAGCTCTTTTATTGTAATATTCAAATTCTCTGTTTCTTTATTGATCCTCTGTCTAGTAGTTCTGTCCATTGATGATAGTGTGGAATTGAAGTCTTAAACTATTATGGTAGATGTGTCTATTTCTCCTTTCAGTGTTTGCCTCAGGTATTTTGGGGCATTCTGGTTTGGTGCATAAATATTTCTGATTGTTATGTCTTCATGCTGAATTGTTCCTTTTATTAGTACGCAGTATCCTTCTTTGTCTCTTTTAAATGTTTTGCATTTGAAGTCTAATTTATTGAATATTAGTATAGCTACCCCTGCTCTTTTCTGGCTGTTATTTGCATGAAATATCTTTTCCCAGCCTTTTGCTTTTAACCTATGTTTATCTTTGAATCTAAGATCTGTTTCCTATAGACAGCATATAGATGGGTCCTGTTTTTTAACCCATTCTGCCAGTCTATGTCTTTTGATTGGGGAGTTCAATCCATTAACATTTAGTGTTATTGCTGTACAGGTAGTACTTTCTTCTACCATTTTGCCTTTTGGATTTTATATGTCATATCCTATTTTCCTCCTTTCTACACTCTTCTCCACACCTCTCTGTTCTGTGTTCATATCTGTCTCCAGTGCTCCCTTTAGTATTTCCTGCAGAGCTGGTCTCTTCATCACAAATTGTCTCAGTGATTTTTTGTCTGAACATGTTTTAATCTCTCCCTCATTTTTGAAGGACAATTTTTCTGGGTATAAAATTCTTGGTTGGCAGTTTTTCTCTTTTAGTAATTTAAACATGTCAGCCCACTGTCTTCTCACCTCCATGGTTTCTGTTGAGAAATCTATGCATAGTCTTATTGGTTTTCCCTTGTATGTGATGGATTGCCTTTCTCTTGCTGCTTTCAAGATCCTCTCTTTCTTTTGACCTCTCACATTCTGATTAGTAAGTGTCTTGGAGTATGTATATTAGGATCTATTCTCTTTGGGGTATGCTGCACTTCTTGGATCTGTAATTTTAAATCTTTCATAAGAGTTGGGAAATTTTCAGTGATAATTTCTTCCATTAGTTTTTCTCCTCCTTTTCCCTTCTCTTCTCCTTCTGTGACACCCACTTCATTCAGTGTACTTAAATTATTGTGCTACCATCAAATGGTATTATGCGTTTTTTTTCTGAATTTTTACTATCAGTTTGTAGCAGGCAGGCCTCCCCCTCTGTCTGGTTTATCTGTGCTGTCTGTTGAAAATCCCCAATCTCCTTGCAGGCAAGCAAGATAAGGCACATTCCTGGTGTGGGGGCCCTCAATGGTTCAGCTCTGGGCCATTCTCAACTTAAATCAGCCAATAGTTTACCTTGTCTTCAACATGTTATACAGTCTATAAAAGCTAAGGTTGCCTTTTGTTCGAGGCTCAGACTTTCAGAGGCTACTCAGCTGAATCCTATGGCCATAGCAAATAAAATCTGCTTCCCAAAAGTATGGATCGTCAGTATCAGCCTGTTCTAACTTCACGAAACATTCCTGGAGGCCTGTGGCCTCGTTCCTGATTTTTGCGCTACAAGTTCTGTTGCATATTCTGTACTTCTTTAGCACCAAATGCCCATATCTTGTGTATCTTACCTCTTTCTATTTCCTGATAACCTGTGTTCTTAACTTTAACTCTCAAAGTGCACTCATTAATGTTAGTTCATATTAGTGAGATCCTATGGTATTTGTCCTAATGTTTCTTTTTTTTTATTAATTAAAAAAAGAATTAACAAAACAATTAGAAATCATTCCAATCTACATGTACAATCAGTAATTTTTAATAACATCACATAGTTGCATATTCATCATTTCTTAGTACATTTGCATCGATTTAGAAAAAGAAATAAAAAGACTACAGAATAAGAATTAAAACAATAATAGAAAGAAAAAAAAACAAAAACAAAAACAAAAAACGTATACCTCACATGCAGCTTCAGTCAGTGTTTTAACATAATTGCATTACAATTGGGTAGTATTGTGCTGTCCATTTCTGAGGTTTATATCCAGTCCCGTTGTACAGTCTGTATCCCTTCAGCTCCAATTACCCCTTCTCTCTTTTTTTTTAATTAACGGAAAAAAAGAAATTAACCCAACATTTAGAGATCATACCATTCTACATATGCAATCATTATTTCTTAACATCATCACATAGATGCATGATCATCATTTCTTAGTGCATTTGCATTGGTTTAGAAGAACTAGCAACATAACCGAAAAAGATATAGAATGTTAATATAGAGAAAAAAATAAAAGTAATAATAGTAAAATCAAAACAAAACAAAACAAAACAAAACAAAAACCTATAGCTCAGATGCAGCTTCATTTAGTGTTTTAACATGATTACTTTACAATTAGGTATTATTGTGCTGTCCATTTTTGAGTTTTTGTATCTAGTCCTGTTACACCGTCTGTATCCCTTCAACTCCAATTGGCCATTATCTTACCCTGTTTCTACCTCCTGCTGGACTCTGTTATCAAGGACATATTCCAAATTTATTCTCGAATGTCTGTTCACATCAGTGGGACCATACAGTATTTGTCCTTTAGTTTTTGGCTAGACTCACTCAGCATAATGTTCTCTAGGTCCATCCATGTTATTACATGCTTCATAAGTTTATCCTGTCTTAAAGCTGCATAGTATTCCATCGTATGAATATACCACAGTTTGTTTAGCCACTCTTCTGTTGATGGAGATTTCGGCTGTTTCCATCTCTTTGCAATTGTAAATAACGCTGCTATAAACATTGGTGTGCAAATGTCTGTTTGTGTCTTTGCCCTTAAGTCCTTTGAGTAGATTCCCAACAATGGTATTGCTGTGTCATATGGCAATTCTATATTCAGCTTTTTGAGGAACCGCCAAACTGCCTTCCACAGTGGTTGCACCATTTGACATTCCCACCAACAGTGGATAAGTGTGCCTCTTTCTCCACATCCTCTCCAGCACTTGTCATTTTCTGTTTTGTTGATAATGGCCATTCTGGTGGGTGTGAGATGATATCTCATTGTGGTTTTGATTTGCATTTCTCTAATGGCCAGGGACATTGAGCATCTCTTCATGTGCCTTTTGGCCATTTGTATTTCCTCTTCTGAGAGGTGTCTGTTCAAGTCTTTTTCCCATTTTGTAATTGGGTTGGCTGTCTTTTTGTTGTTGAGATGAACAATCTCTTTATAAATTCTGGATACTAGACCTTTATCTGATATATCATTTCCAAATATTGTCTCCCATTGTGTAGGCTGTCTTTCTACTTTCTTGATGAAGTTCTTTGATGCACAAAAGTGTTTAATTTTGAGGAGTTCCCATTTATTTATTTCCTTCTTCAGTGCTCTTGCTTTAGGTTTAAGGTCCATAATACCGCCTCCAGTTGTAAGATCCATAAGATATCTCCCAACATTTTCCTCTAACTGTTTTAAGGTCTTAGACCTAATGTTTAGATCTTTGATCCATTTTGAGTTAACTTTTGTATAGGGTGTGAGAGATGGGTCTTCTTTCATTCTTTTGCATATGGATATCCAGTTCTCTAGGCACCACTTATTGAAGAGACTGTTCTGTCCCAGGTGAGTTGGCTTGACTGCCTTATCAAAGATCAAATGTCCATAGATGAGAGGGTCTATATCTGAGCACTCTATTCGATTCCATTGGTCGATATATCTATCTTTATGCCAGTACCATGCTGTTTTGACCACTGTGGCTTCATAATATGCCTTAAAGTCAGGCAGCGTGAACCTCCAGCTTCGTTTTTTTTCCTCAAGATGTTTTTAGCAATTCGGGGCACCCTGCCCTTCCAGATAAATTTGCTTATTGGTTTTTCTATTTCTGAAAAATAAGTTGTTGGGATTTTGATTGGTATTGCATTGAATCTGTAAATCAATTTAGGTAGACTTGACATCTTAACTATATTTAGTCTTCCAATCCATGAACACGGTATGCCCTTCCATCTATTTAGGTCTTCTGTGATTTCTTTTAGCAGTTTTTTTGTAGTTTTCTTTATATAGGTTTTTTGTCTCTTTAGTTAAATTTATTCCTAGGTATTTTATTCTTTTAGTTGCAATTGTAAATGGGATTCGTTTCTTGATTTCCCCCTCAGCTTGTTCATTACTAGTGTATAGAAATGTTACAGATTTTTGAATGTTGATCTTGTAACCTGCTACTTTGCTGTACTCATTTATTAGCTCTAGTAGTTTTGTTGTGGATTTTTCCGGGTTTTAGACGTATAGTATCATATCATCTGCAAACAGTGATAGGTTTACTTCTTCCTTTCCTATTTTGATGCCTTGTATTTCTTTTTCTTGTCTAATTGCTCTGGCTAGAACCTCCAACACAATGTTGAATAATAGTGGTGATAGTGGACATCCTTGTCTTGTTCCTGATCTTAGGGGGAAAGCTTTCAATTTTTCCCCATTGAGGATGATATTAGCTGTGGGTTTTTCATATATTCCCTCTATCATTTTAAGGAAGTTCCCTTGTATTCCTATCTTTTGAAGTGTTTTCAACACGAAAGGATGTTGAATCTTGTCAAATGCCTTCTCTGCATCAATTGAGATGATCATGTGATTTTTCTGCTTTGATTTGTTGATATGGTGTATTACATTAATTGATTTTCTTATGTTGAACCATCCTTGCATACCTGGGATGAATCCTACTTGGTCATGATGTATAATTCTTTTAATGTGTTGTTGGATACGATTTGCTAGAATTTTATTGAGGATTTTTGCATCTATATTCATTAGAGAGATTGGTCTGTAGTTTTCTTTTTTTGTAATATCTTTGCCTGGTTTTGGTATGAGGGTGATGTTGGCTTCATAGAATGAATTAGGCAGTTTTCCCTCCACTTCGATTTTTTTGAAGAGTTTGAGGAGAATTGGTACTAATTCTTTCTGGAACGTTTGGTAGAATTCACATGTGAAGCCGTCTGGTGCTGGACTTTTCTTTTTAGGAAGCTTTTGAATGACTAATTCAATTTCTTTACTTGTGATTGGTTTGTTGAGGTCATCTATGTCTTCTTGAGTCAAAGTTGGTTGTTCATGTCTTTCCAGGAACCCGTCCATTTCATCTAAATTGTTGTATTTATTAGCGTAAAGTTGTTCATAGTATCCTGTTATTACCTCCTTTATTTCTGTGAGGTCAGTAGTTATGTCTCCTCTTCCATTTCTGATCTTATTTATTTGCATCCTCTCTCTTCTTCTTTTTGTCAATCTTGCTAAGGGCCCATCAATCTTATTGATTTTCTCATAGAACCAGCTTCTGGTTTTATTGATTTTCTCTACTGTTTTCATATTTTCAATTTCATTTATTTCTGCTCTGATCTTTGTTATTTCTTTCCTTTTGCTTGCTTTGGGATTAGTTTGCTGTTCTTTCTCCAGTTCTTCCAAGTGAACAGTTAATTCCTGCATTTTTGCCTTTTCTTCTTTTCTGATACAGGCATTTAGGGCAATAAATTTCCCTCTTAGCACTGCCTTTGCTGCATCCCATAAGTTTTGATGTGTTGTGTTTTCATTTTCATTTGCCTCTAGGTATTTACTAATTTCTCTTGCAATTTCTTCTTTGACCCACTCGTTGTTTAAGAGTGTGTTGTTGAGCCTCCAGGTATTTGTGAATTTTCTGGCATTCCGCCTATTATTGATTTCCAACTTCATTCCTTTATGATCCGAGAAAGTGTTGTGTATGATTTCAATCTTTTTAAATTTGTTAAGACTTGCTTTGTGACCCAGCATATGGTCTATCTTTGAGAATGATCCATGAGCACTTGAGAAAAAGGTGTATCCTGCTGTTGTGGGATGTAATGTCCTATAAATGTCTGTTAAGTCTAGCTCATTTATAGTAATATTCAGATTCTCTATTTCTTTATTGATCCTCTGTCTATATGTTCTGTCCATTGATGAGAGTGGGGAATTGAAGTCTCCAACTATTATGGTATTTGTGTCTATTTCCCTTTTCAGTGTTTGCAGTGTATTCCTCACGTATTTTGGGGCATTCTGGTTCGGTGCATAAATATTTATGATTGTTATGTCTTCTTGTTTAATTGTTCCTTTTCTTAGTAGATAGTGTCCTTCTTTGTCTCTTTTAACTGTTTTACATTTTAAGTCTAACTTGTTGGATATTAGTATAGCCACTCCTGCTATTTTCTGGTTGTTATTTGCATGAAATAACTTTTCCCAACCTTTCACTTTCAACCTATGTTTATCTTTGGGTCTAAGATGTGTTTCCTGTAGACAGCATATAGAAGGATCCTGTTTTTTAATCCATTCTGCCAGTCTATGTCTTTTGATTGGGGAATTCAGTCCATTAACATTTAGTGTTATTACTGTTTGGATAATATTTTCCTCTGCCATTTTGCCTTTTGTATTATATATATCATATCTGACTTTCCTTCTTTCTACACTCTTCTCCATACCTCTCTCTTCTGTCTTTTCAGTTCTGACTCTAGTGCTCCCTTTAGTATTTCTTGCAGAGCTGGTCTCTTGGTCACATATTCTCTCAGTGACTTTTTGTCTATAAATGTTTTAATTTCTCCCTCATTTTTGAAGGACAATTTTGCTGGATATAGGAGTCTTGGTTTGCAGTTTTTCTCTTTTAGTAATTTAAATATATCATCCCACTGTCTTCTAGCCTCCATGGTTTCTGCTGAGAAATCTACACATAGTCTTATTGGGTTTCCCTTGTATGTGATGGATTGTTTTTCTCTTGCTGCTTTCAAGATCCTGTCTTTCTCTTTGACCTCTGACATTCTAACTAGTAAGTGTCTTGGAGAACGCCTATTTGGGTCTAATCTCTTTGGGGTGCACTGCACTTCTTGGATCTGTAATTTTAGGTCTTTCATAAGAGTTGGGAAATTTTCAGTGAAAATTTCTTCCATTAGTTTTTCTCCTCCTTTTCCCTTCTCTTCTCCTTCTGGGACACCCACAACACGTATATTTTTGCGCTTCATATTGTCCTTGAGTTCCCTGATACCCTGTTCAAATTTTTCCATTCTTTTCCCGATAGTTTCTGTTTGTTTTTGGAATTCAGATGTTCCATCCTCCAAATCACTGTCTATCTTCTGTCTCTTTGAATCTATCATTGTAGGTATCCTTTTTTTCTTCTATCTTTTCTACTTTGTCCTTCACTTCCATAAGTTCTGTGATTTGTTTTTTCAGGTTTTCTATTTCTTCTTTATGTTCAGCCCATGTCTTCTTCATGCCCTCCCTCAATTTATCGATTTCATTTTTGAAGAGGTTTTCCATTTCTGTTCGTATATTCAGCATTAGTTGTCTCAGCTCCTGTATCTCATTTGAACTATTGGTTTGTTCCTTTGACTGGGCCATATTTTCAATTATTTGAGCGTGATCCATTATCTTCTGTTGGTGTCTGCGCATTTAGACAGATTTCCCTGGGTATTGGATCCAAAAGTTTGGAAGATTTTTCTGTGAAATCTCTGGGTTCTGTTTTTCTTATCCTGCCCAGTAGGTGGTGCTCGTGGCACACGTTTGTATGCGGGTCCCACCAGTAAAAGGTGCTGTGGGACCTTAAGCTTTGGAAAACTCTCGCCGTCCGGGAGGTTCGCTAGCCGAAGCGGCTTGAGCCGGCCCGGGGTCCGAACGCAGGGAGGGTTGCTGGCCGCAGCAGCCTGGGAAAGAGCCCGTCCGAATTTCCTAGTCAGCCCGGGGCAACAAGCGTGGCGGGAGGGCGCCAGCGGCAGCAGCCCACCCGGGAGAGTGCATGTTCCCGGGGAGTCACGGGTTTGGAAGGGGCCTCACCCACCTGTCACCGTTCTCCATGGCCTGGGGATTTCCGATCCAATTCTCTCAGTTGGTCCGGGGGGCTGCGCGTGGTGTGGGCACCAGCCGCCTTGGTTTCAGAGGACCGCCTCTCCAATTCTCCCAGCCGGCCTGGGAAGGGGGAAGGGAGTGACTCCGGCCGCTTGCCGCCCTGCCCGGTGAGGCCCGCGTGCCTCGGTGATCTCACCCGAGCTGCTTCTCTCAGCCAGCCAGCCGTTCCAGGATGGGGTACGCTGTCTTTTTTATCTCTGTTGTGGCTTTGGGCGCTTTCTGTATCGTTTCTACTCCCCTAGTAGCTGTCCTGGAGAAGAAACTAAGATCCGCGTGCCTTACTAAGCCGCCATCTTCCAGGAAGTCCACTTAGTCTGTCCTAATGTTTCTGGCTAATTTTGCATGGCATGGTGTCCTCAAGTTTCATCCATGTTGTTACATGCTGCACGACTTCATTCTTACAGCTGCATAGTATTCTCTCATATGTATCTAAAACAGCTTCTTTAATCATTTCCTCATTGATGGATAGTTGGGCTGTTTCCATCTCTTGGTATTCATAAATAATACTGCTATATACATCGGGGTTCAGATATCCATCATGTCTTGCCTTCTGTCCTCTGAATGTATACCTAGTAATGTGATTGCTGGATCATCTGGCAATTCTGTACTTAGATTACTGAGGAACCATCAAATTGCCTCCCAGAGTGGTTCTTGGGGAAAAAGTTCCTAGGCTTTCACCATTGATTATGGTGATGTTAGCTGTGTGTTTTTCATATATGACCTTTATCATATTGAAGAAGCTTCCTTCCATTTCTAGTTCTCTATGTGTTTTTTAAAGAAGAAGTGCAAATTTTGTCAAATGCCTTTTCTGGATCAATAAAGACATCATGTTTTCTTTTTCCATTAAAGTGGTATAACTTAATAAACACTTAAACTTTATTGAGAATATCTGTTGTACAATGAAACAAGTTAATAGGCTACAATAGAAGAATGAGTGGAGTCTGGTAGACAGTGGATTCAAGCCAAGAATAATAAATCTATTATTATTATAATAATAAAGCTCCAGGGGTTGAGTGGTCTCAAGCCTATTAAATGGTGAAATAATAGTTTCTTCAACAAATGGTGCTGGAACAGCTGGCTCTCCATATGAAAAATCATGAAAGTGGACCCCCTACCTCACACCATATACAAAACATAACTCAAAATGGATCAAAGAGCCCAGAGACCCCACCTGTAACTCCAGATTGGTGATGAAGCTCTGCTGCAGAGCTCTCTACTTCCTTATCTTCTCAGAGGAGGATGGCATGGTAGTGAAGCTTTTAAAACCAACCTGCAGTGTGACTTTGCCTTACTTTGAAACTCTATTACCCCGTATAAATTATACCTACAAGAATCTGGAAAAGTTTCCACTGGTAATTAAAAGATCAGGTGAGGACCTCAAGGAGCTGTTCCTTTGGAGTGCCTCCAACTATTATCAGAATCTCTCCTGGTTTTCCCATCCACCAAAAGGACATTGACCATCCTCAGTTCCCACTTCTCACTCTCCTCCTATATTAATGCATGATCTTGGACAATTTGGGTTCATGTCCCAAGCTGCATGCAGTTCTGAATTGCTTTCAGAGCCACAGACCTGAGTTCATGAGCCACCTTGTCATCAGCTTGTCTCATCACTGGTTAAGTTGAGGTGGTGTTCTTCAGATCTCTACATTGTACAGGAATGATTTGTTTCCACCTGGGACTACTCCTTGAAGGAAAAAATCATATGAAACTTCAGATAGATTAATTGGATAGGACTACAAACTGTGGATCTCTCTAGGCAGCTACTTCTGAAGGTAAGGGCTGACTAAGACATACCCTAAACCTTGTCAGTCTACAAAGTTTTGGGAGGATATCCACTTCTTACTGTGTCTTATTTGTATGCAGACATACTTAGATTCGAAATATTATCTTACTCACCTCTTTTGTTCATGGCTCAATGGAGTCTGTGACAGTTATGGACAATCTCAAGAGGAGTCTAGCTACCTAAACTACTTGAAAGACCCAGTGACTATCAACTGTGGGCATAATTTATGTTACTCTTGCATCAATCCTGGAAGGATCTACATGATACCTTCCTTTGTTCAGTCTGCTGATCTTGCTTCCCAGAAAGAAACTTCAGGAGCAACACTCAGGTAGGTAATTTCACTGAAATTGCTAAACTACTCTAGATTAGAAGAAGCAACAGGAAGAGGCAGGTAGAGAATGCTGTGCATGAGAAACACCATCAGTTCCTGGCTCTTTTCTGTCAGAAAGACCTAAAGGTTTTATGGATTGAGTCTTCGTTTACAACATTCTGGATTAGAAAAACTAATCAAATTATTGAAAGTAAATGTGATTTTAGATGTTGAAACATGATATCTAGGTCATTTTGCTGAGAATAGAAAAATTGAGCAGTATAGAAAAACAGAACAAACGATTTGAGTTTATCTCTGTCTTGTTCTCCAAGGCTCCAAGAGATTTAATTCTGGCAGGCATTTCTGGGAGGTAGAAGTAGTAGACAACCTAAATGAATATGAGGGTTTTTCAACACTGTCTTCCTAGGAACTGGCAGAATCAGCCATTAGTCCACAGTGGATTCTGGGCAATTAGACACTATACCAAGAGTGGCTGTGTTGCATTGAGTCATCAGGGAATCCAGTTTCTGCCAATAGTAAAACCCAATAAAATCAGTGTTTTTCTGGATGATGATTTGGGTGAGATTTCTTCCTATAATTTGGATGAAAGATCTCTTCTATACTTTTAAAGTTGGGCGAAATAAGTCAGGTACAAAAGGACAATTTTGCATGATCTCATTGATATAAGCTGATTAGAAAAAATAAATTCATAGAATTAGAAACTAGATTACAGTTTACCAGGAGGCAGGATGGAGATAGGTAGAGGGACTTAATAATTAAATGGAGCGTCTTTACTTGAGTTGATGAGGAAGTGTGGGTAATGGATGGTGGTAATATAATGTGCATATAATTAACAACAATGAATTATATATTTGGAAGTGGTTAAAGCAAAGTTTTAAATTGAATGTATGTTCCTTCAATAAATTTTTGATAAAACTGTAGGACTGTACAACATAGTCAATCCCCAATGTAAAGGATAGACTATAGTTAATTGCTTAATTAATATCATATTGTTTCATCAATTGTAATCAATTCCTCACATGGATGGAAAGTGTTAATAATAGGGAAATCTGTGTGTGTGAGAAGGTGTGTGGTGTTTTGCAGCCATATGTACCCGAGAAAATCATGCTCTTAAAGCTAATCCAATCCTGTGGGTACAAACTACTGCAAGTAGGAATTTTGGTGAGATTACTTCACATAAATTCTAGCTCAGGGTGGGTCTTATCTTCCTACTGGAGTCCTTTATAAGAAAATGTAATTCAGAAAAAGGAAAAACAAGCTGTGAAAGCAAGAAGTACAAAACAATGAATCCCAGAAAAGAAGAGAGAGACAAGCAGACACTGCCATGTGCCTTGCAAGGAAGCAGAGGAATCAAAGACCATCACAGGCAGGTCAACAGAAAGAAGGCATTGCCTTGATGATGTCTTGATTTGGCATTCCAACAACCTCAAATTGTAAGCTAATAAATTTCCTTTGTTTCATAGTGTGCCTGCTTGAAACTGTTGTGTTCCCCAGAAAAGCCAAGTTCTTTTATCCTCAGTCAACATGGCTGGCTGAGATCATTTTTTATTATTTCCATGGAGAATTGACCCACCCAATTGAGGGTGGTAGGTTTCAATTAGATGGTTTCCATGGAGATGTCTCCACCCGTTCAAGATGTGGTTGCTTACTGGAACCCTTGAAGAGGAAACCATTTTGGAAAAAGCTTTGGAGCCCACAGAGCCTAGAGAGCCCACACAGCCAGAGGTCTTTGGGGATGCAGAAGACCACCCTGTGGGATCCTTATGAAATGAGAAGCCGGGAGAGAAAGCAGACTTCACCGTGTGCCTTTACAGCTGAACAGAGGGATTCTAGACCCATCAGCTTTTCTTGAATCAAGATAGCTATCCTTGATACTTTCATAGCCTTAGAAGTTTAAACTTGAAGTTAATGAATCCCCCTTAAACTGTATTCTGACAGTTTAAGCAAACTGAAACACAAGTATATGTATTAAGCAGCCTTGCAAACTAAAACAGGGGCCATGTTGGAACCCTGTATTTTCTGCAGGATTTTACTGTAAAGGTATAATTTCTCTAACAACAAAATGAATGTGATATCAATCAATGACAAGACATTGATGAATCCAAATTTAATATTTCTAATTTAAAGTAGCTTCTCTGAAGGTATTATATATGTAGACTGAAATTAATAAATTAAATAAACAGATGGACGTTGAAGGAAACTAGTTTTCTCACTGTTGCAGTTGGAGAATACAGAGGACCTTAAAAAGTCCCAAATATAACGCATTTGTTTTTCAAATAAGGGGATTGAGTCACAGAGAATTTAATTAACTTGCTCGAGATTAGACTGGCTCCCAGCACTCACTGACTCCTACCTTTCGCTCTGTCAGCATGCTCCAGCTGCAGGGCCTCTTTCAGTTCCCACACTGTTCACTCCCTCCAGAAGCCTTCCTCACTAGTCTTCCAACATGTTTGCCTGGCTGGCTCCTCATCCTTCAGAACTCAGCTTCCATAGAACTCGATTACATCATCCTGTCCTTTTCCATCATAGCACTTAATGCCATCAATAATTTTACAGGTTTACTTTGTAATGTCTATTTCCACTAAAGTGCTGGTTCCAGGGTCAGAGAGCATTTCTGTTTTGTACACCTCTGTACACTTAGTGCCTAGCATAATGCTATCAGCCAGTTTTTGAAAGAAAGACAGAGAGGCACAAAATTTAGGGATTACAGTTCAGATCTGCTGAATCTATTTCTGTTCTCATATTCTTCTGAGGTTCCTCCTGATTAATTGATAGTCATTAATTGTGTGACTTGAATACAAAGCAAGTGCTTGCAGGTATTAACAGGAACTTTCAAGCATGAGATACAATTTTAATGTCTAAAGAATTAAAAAAGCGAATTTTTAACCTTACAAATCTTTCATCAAACCCAGTCTTGGATAACTTAAAATATTGTATATAAAATAAGAAAAGTAATAAATTAAAAAACTGAAAAAATTGTATAATAATTTATTTGGAAATACTTTAAGACTCCAAAGAATATGCTAAAATAATACAGAAAATCCTGGTGTATTCTTCACCACTTGACCCACTGATACTGTCTTACATAATCAAAAGGAAGAAATTGACATTGACACTGTCCTATTTACTCAAATACAAATGCCCTTTTGGGTCTCACCAATTTTGACATACACTCTTTTTTCAGGGGTGTGGTCTGGTAGGCGTAGTTCTATGAAACCCTATCACATGTAGATTCATGCAACCATCAGCACTATTATGATACAATCTGTCCCATGATCACAAAGAAACTCCCTCATGTAGCCCCTTAATAGTTATATGCTCCTACCCATCTCACATCTGGAAATCCCCAATCCATTCTCCATCATTGTAATTTTGTCACTTTGAGAATGTCATAAATGGAACCATAACGTACATAACCTTTGAGTTTGACTTTTTTTCTATAGCATCATCCTCTTAAATCTATCCAGGTTGTGCATCTTGAATGCCTTTTTATTGCTGAGTAGAATTCCACTTGTAGGGTGTCTTAAATTTTGTTTATCCATTCATCCTTTGGAGGACATTTGGCATGCTTCCAGTTTTGGGTCATTAAAAATATTGATAGTATCATTCATATGCTGTTTTGAGTGGGAATATAAGTTTTATTTTCTAGCAGAAATACCTAACAGTGGTATTGCTGGGTCATATGTTATGTGTCTATTCAACTTTATGAGAAACTGCTAAACTGTCTTCCAAAGTGGTTATAATATTTTATATTACTCCAGCAACATAGAGAGATCAGTTGCTCTGTTCTAATAAGTGTGTAGTAATATCACATAGTAGCTTCAACTTGTATTTCCGTGATGTTTAATAATGGCACACATAATTTTTTTCTGTTGTTTTTTTTGGGGGGGGGGGGATGTGTAGGCACTGGAAATCGAACCCGTGTCTCCTGTGTGGCAGGCGAGAATTCTGTCACTGAGCCATCATTGCACCACTCGGTACACATATTTTTATTTTCTTAATTTCAAGCCTGTCTTCCTTTGTTTGAGATTTCATGGTGATGAAATGTTTGTTTAAGCCTTTTGCCCAATTTCCACTTGGACAGTCTCTTTTCTTAATGTTGGCGTTTAAAGCATTCATTACAGTCTGTGTACAGTCCTTTATGGAAGATGGGATTTGCAAATACTTTACAAGGACCATGGGTTTTCCTTCATCCTCTTAATAGATCTTTTGCCATCCAAATGTTTGGTTTATAACTTGATGAAGTCCAACTTATTTTCTCTTCTATGGATCATGCTTTTGGCATTATGACTAAAAACTTGTCGCCTATACTCAGTCGTGGAGATTTCTTCCTGTTTCTTTTGTAACTTTTACAGATTTATGCTTTATATTTTGATCTCTAGTGCACTTTGAGTTGAATTTCAATATTTTTTTCTAGAATGTCTCATGCAAAACTTGATCAAAATTGATGCCTCTGCCATGGAATTGCTTTTACATATTTGACCAAATTCAGTTTTTTGTGCTTGTGTGGCTTTCCACATGGGATTGCTCTTCTGTTCTATTGACAGAGTTGTCACTGGATTGTTCTCAATTTGTTTAAAGTTATGAATGGTGTTGTCTTGTGTTTATGAATATAACTTTACTGAACTTACCTTTTGAGTTTCTTCCATTGCTTTTATGCTTCAAAAATATTTCCCTATTCTGGTATTATGAACAAATTTACTCATATTTTTCTCATTTTCATTGGTTATATTTTAAATATATAACTATTATTTACATGTGTAATTAGTGTGGTGAATGATGTGGTATAGACAAAACTATTTATTCATCAAAATAGTTAACATGATGGAATCATTAAATAATTAATTCATCCTTTATCCACTGCCCTTTAGTGCAAACCTTGTGATCTGGTGATTTATTATGAAGATGCATGTGCTTGTATTTGAGTTCCCCATTTGTTCCATTTACCATCAAATTTTGATATTCACATTGTTTGAAACCACACAACCAAATTTTAACTACATGAATAAAAGGATTTTGAATGTTTAACTGATCCTAATTAAATTGTAGATAAAGAAAAAGTGCACACTACAGAAAATTCTTTTAAGAACAATTCTTCCTTCACAATTTTGGTATTTTATTACCATGCAGTTTATCAGTGCAGAATATCTCCCAAATCATTTCGATTTGTGAAATTCCAAACAGTTCATCGAACACATGGCAAGTTATCTGAAGCATAATTTATTCTTATTTATTAATGAATTTCAATCATTTCCATTGCATAAGAGACATAAATTAATATGCATTTTAACATATGTCTTCTGGGTAATCGATGTTTTTCTTTATTAGACATGTGTTTACTGAACGATCAGGCTTAAAATATAGGATCCCATATACCACCCTTTTATTAACAAATTGTATTGGTGTGGAACATTTTCTTACAATTGATGAAAGCACATTTTTATAACTGTACTATTAACTATGTTCCATGTTTTAACTTGGGTTCACTGTGTATGAGTAAGAGATTTTTATATGTTTCTTTTGGACTGCGATTCCAATTCTACTGCTCACTTAGGTCCCAGGTGAAATCCAAGGGGAAATCTTTCATGTTCCTTTGGAATATCTTGTCAAATCTTTCATTCTGCTCCACAGTCAAGTGATGTTTCCAGTCTCCAACAGTACCTAGTGGGACAAGCAATGAACAGCACCTGGGTGAGGAAGTGGCACAATCAGGGCAGCATTTCCCCCCAAACCACTTTCATAACTTCTCCGAGCCAAGCTAGGTATTTGTGTTAGTTTACCATGGGTTTTGACACCTCGCCTTTCCTTATTCGGGGTGTTGATGGGACAAACTTGAGAATGCCGTAATACAGTAAATGTAATTGTAGTCTACTTTGCTAACTGTTAAATGGTTATTCAAAACCATTCGATCATAGTCTTTCTTAAGAAAAAACTCTAAAATATACAGAGATTAGAATTTTAAAATATATTTCACTATGTGCCAAGCAATAAACTAAGCAACATACATACATCATATAATTCTCAACAAAAGCCTAAAAGTGTATATTCTTTACATGTTAACTTAAACAGATGAGGCCCAAAAATTTTACAAGAAATGAATTAAAATATATAGGATGCCCAGAGATGCCATTGTTGTCATTCTACCTCATAGAGGTTTAAGTAATCCTTAACCCATTTCTTTAGGGAAACAAATAATTTAGCATTTTCAGGTATGACATTTTCTTTTGTAAACTTTATTATTGGCATACAAAGCAAATAGCAAGCTACTATGAATGTTAGATTTGCTTCATACTTGATATAGTTGAGAAATAAGAAGTCAAAGTTGCTGATAAATGGAACAAAAGAACAATTTTTTAAATGCCAATATCTCGCTCAATCTTAATAAGATCCTTACATAAAGTATAAATCACTGACCATCATCATATGAATAAGTTTGAAAATAAGATATAAAAAAATGTGTAAGTACAATTATCAATTGGTATGGTGTACATTAAAGTTATTAAAATAAAAAGAAATTTTTAAGCATAAGGGACATTAGGAGGAAAATATACTCATTCTTAATAACAACTACTGGAACATAATAGTTGCACACACACAAAAAAACTGATTGCGTATGTTGAATAATTGAACGCTTAAAAGATTGGGTTAAATGAGGTAACACTCTACTTTTTATAATGAAGAAATATGGATATAACAATAATCCAGTCCCCTCCCCCACATGAAAACAAGTATATACTTTACCTCCAAGAATATTTTAGGAGGAATAAAAGAAAACATGAATTGGAAGTCTCCTGTTCATGTGTCTCCATTGCCTTCAGACAAAGCTTTGCTAAGAAATGAAAAGGATGACATTGCCTAGAAGGAAGGAATCTAATATTTATTAGACAGACTAAAGTGTCAGTCTCTGAACTGAAGTAGATACTCTGCAGACTAATTTTTGGTTAGAAACTAGATTCTCTGTAGGATCCAAATGGCAGTAACAATTTGAGAGAACTGTTGGGTACACATCTAAATCCCATAAATTTTTGCTGGTACAAATCAGTAAGTCTCACCTTTGCGCAGGTAACATCCATCATTGTTTTTTACCCTCAAATCAAGTTTTAGAATAATATCGTAGTTTGCTTGTGGGTCATCTTTCATGTTCTGAAAGGTGGCCTGTCTGACCACTGTATCCAAGTCCTCTTCACTCAGTTCTTTCTCAAGAAAACTGCAGAGTTTTACGACAGAACTTCTGAGGTCCTGAAAGGAATTGTGGAGATGGAAGTCTATTCCATTTATGAGGAATGTATGAGTTACGGCCTAATACCTTCCTCGTGTTTTAAAAAACGAATGGTGCTTGGATTCATTCTAAGTCTAAAATTTGACAAGGATACATTATTTCTTAATCCATTTTTGAAAATGAGCGCTTTGGTTGTCAGCCTAGTTAGAGCTTCCTATTGTTTGTTTTTATAAGATCAGCTCAGTTACATTCATTCATTCAACCAACATCTTTGGAATAAATTCCATGTTTCAGAGACTGTGGTAGGTGATGGGGAAGTTAAAGCAAACAATACATTACTATCTATAAATTGTTAAGAGCTCACAATTTAATGACAAAAAGAGTAAAGCAAATAAGTCCAAAAAAGTCCAAGAGCGTCTCAAGCTTGGCCTACTAAAACAATTGCCACTTTCCACTATTAACGTAGTGTCTGTACTGAAACCAGAACAACGTAAGCAAAATTAAAATTTGATGTCATTCCCTATTAAAAACCAATTTGTAACTTCTCATTACTCTTTGGACAAAAGCCCACCTTTTTATCACTGCCAGCAGGGCTTGTGTGGTCACTTCCTGCCACCTTTCCAGGCTTCTCATGTTCCCCTCCCCCATGCTTCCTAGTTTCTACCATTCCCTCACCTGCTTCTAGTTCTGAGGAAATGCACAGAACATTCTTTTGCTCACTTCTTCCCTGGCCAGCTACTTCTCCTCCTTCAAATCTCAGCTCCATGCTACCTCCTTAATGAAAATTTCTGACTGCACATGAGGTCTCATGCCCACATACCATTCCTCTAGCTGTGTAATGCTTGTGATTAACATGTCTTCCTCACTGTGCCTGATGGAAAGGACAGTGTCTTTTTTGGATTACAGTTGCATCCCCAGGACACAACACAGCTAGTGTTTTACACATGGTGGCATTCAATAAATAAAGACTTATTTTACATAATGATTTTACTTAAGTTTTCCCCATAAAAGCTCTTGAAAAGTTACAGCAATTTTGTAACGAGTTTTTCCCTTTAAAAAACATGCATAAAGCATTTTTCACCCAAAACTGGATAAGTATACCAAAAAAATAACATTTTGAAATTACAGTTTAAGGCAAAGACATACTTACCAATTTACTTACAACAACAGCTTCTAGTCAGAGAATATTTTATGGAAAACATTTGACCAGCACATAACATTTAGATGAACCCAATTATTTTGTTTTAAGATGAACAGGTAGCATCCTCCCTGGCTCTTCAGTCTGCTCTACATGTGCAGTTTTTAACTACAGTTTCAGTGCAAGATTGCCATTAGTCCCCCAAAAGTTGAAAAAATGGGGAAAAAATTATACAGACCACAGAATGTGAGCCTCATACCCACCTTCTCCACTCAATACCAAGTCTTTTCTTCTTCCTTTTCTGAGCAAATTGAACCTTCCTTATAGTTTGTGTAGAAAATATTTAGTTTCAAATTATTCTTACTTTTCCTTTAATATGCTTTCATTATTCAACCAATAAATTTTTCGACTTTGAAAATTGTTTGGTTATCTTGAATTGATAGAACACAGATTATCCCATTAAAATGAATGGAAATAAAATTAATGCAAATTATTTTCATTTAATATTTTTTCTTTAGCTGCAAGGCTTTCAGGAATAATTAAAGCATTACACAAGGGGTAGGTCCATTGACTAAAGTCAATAATAAGTAAATACTATAGAGTAGGCAATCACAGTACTTCGTTTTCCACTTTTATTTCTTCCCACAGCCAATACAGCTAACAATAATCCATAACTAAAGAAACAAATTCTAAGCCTCATAAAAAAAGAATGCTTAATGAATCTATATACTTTTTAAAAGCTTCCATCTGTGAAGACAACAGAAGAATTCAAATTTTCAGTTTTGAAAGTGGCTTTCTGAATTTCAGTGTTAAAAAGAAGTAATAATATTCTCTTTAAATGGTACTAGGTATAAAATCTTTGATCCCATGGAAGAGAGTCAATTTGTCCATCCTCGATGCTGTGGATATAATGGTGAATAGGACAGACAAACAGCCTTTCTACTGCCCTTATGGCAACTCATAGTTTAAGCAGCGCTTTCAACGCCTTTTATATCCTGATGTTATTTGAATATATTTATTCGACCAGACTTCTTCCCTAATCCACACCTATTTGTCTAATTGGCGTCTCTAAGTAAACAACCAAATAAATACATGAAGAAATTAACTCTGATGGTCATGAGTATGGTGAAGAAATTAAAGGAGTGTGATGTGGTAGTGTGCCAGGAGGCAGGGCACACCCCAGAAGGCTCTGGAGGGGACTAGAATGGCAAGGGACAGCCAAGTGAATAGTCTGGAGAATTATGATCAGGGCAGAGGGGACAGCATAGCAAGTTCTGAGGAGGAAAGAAGTTGAAGTGTCCAAGCAACACAAAGAAAATCAGCATATCTGAACTATAACACACAAAGGGCACGATATGAGATACGAAGGAAGTGATAGGCAAGGGACATGCAAAAATCAAGAGGTCCAGACTAGAGAGGGTGTTGGCTTTTACAATAATGATAGAAATGGGGTGAAAAGGATGTGGTAGTCCTTCTAGAGAGAAAACTGACAGAATGTTACTGATAGGCTGAATATGAGGGCTAAGGGAAAAGGAAGAATTGAGGGTTTTTTTTTTTTTGCCTGAGTTTTTTGTTCTGAGACTGAGGAGGAGCTACCACTGAGAGCACATCCAGAATAACAGTGGAGAACAATGTCAGATGGTATTGGGCTGACAGAAAGGGCAAGGGCAGATAACTCCTTAGAGCAGCAGTTCTCAAAGTGGTCCACAGAAACCAGGAGGCCCTGAGACTCTTTTTAGGGAGTACAAGAAGTTAAAACTAATTTCACAATAATACTAAGATATCGTCTGCCTTTACTGCTATATTGACATTAGCTATTTGTTCAAGAACAATGGTGGATGAAACTGCTGCTGCCTTAGAACTGATCAAGGCAGGAGCACCAAACTGTACTAGTGATTCCTGTATTCTTCACCATCACACGTAGAAAAAAGAAAAAAATGCCGGTTTCACCTAAGGATATCTTTGATGACACATGCAAAACTGTTACCTTTGCCAGAAACAAAAGAGAAAATACTGTATGGTCTCATTTAGAAAATACTTATAAGAAAAACGGGCCTAGATTGTAAGCTCTTATAGCAGTTACATTGAGTTTGGAGCTGTTAATTGTTATATCTAGATTTTGAGAGGCTGTGCTATACATGTATAACCTGGTATTTCCCTGGAACTTGGGGTACCTGTGTGTCACCTAAGGCTCAGAGTAGGAGCTCTGCAGTTCTGAAGGTCAGCATTGCCACATACAATAACTGTTAGAGAAGTTGAAAAAGAAATCAAGCTTCAATTAATGATAAGAATGAAGCTGATCAGGTCAGGACAAAGGTAAATCAGAATGCAGGGATAAGGATGACATCCTCTGCATTTTAGAACTTCGTCTACTCTATGAGACCAAAGGAAGAGAAGTTTATTTAGTCCCAAACCTTAATTTTATGTAGCACATAATCGAATTTAACCAGTCTGAGTAGATCATTTAAACAACCCAAACACAGGGAGCCCAGAACGGGAATGAGGGCTTGTAATCCTGTATAGCTTAATGAAATACCCGGAAACATCCCAGGGTATGTTAAGCAGATAATTAAAATGTATCAGCAAAGTCCCTTGAGGAATGGGAGATAAAATCTGGGAGTATTAAGTTTTACCACTAAGGAAACCCCTGATACTTTTCAAGGTTGGGGTCTCCCAGGTTACTGGGCCCTTGATCTTGAGGCTTGCTCTTGTGAAGCTTGTTTATACATCAGAGAAGCTAAATCTCCCTGTGACTGTGCCTGGAAGTTACTTCCTGAGGACCTCTTTTGTGGCTAGATGTGGCCTCTCTCTAAGCCCAACTCTGCAAGTAAAATCATTACCCTCCCTCTACAAGGGATATGACATCCAGGGGAAAGTGTCTCTGACAATGTGGGATATGACTCCCAGGTAGAAGCCTGGCTTTGGCACCGTGGGGTCAACAACACCCTCCTGACCAAAAGGGGATTGTTATGAGGAAGGTATCAGTGGCCAAGAGAATTCAAATATAGTTGAGAGGCTACTGTGGAGGCTACTCTTATGCAAGCTTCAACTAAATATTGCTATTTATCACGGTTTGCCAAACCCCAATAAAGCCATTCCTGCCAACCCTAAGGAACACCTAGGGCTTTATCAGAGATTCTACAAAGGTTCCATTCACGATGATTACTTTCTAGAAATCTACAGCCTCCAGATGGGTTCCTAAGCCAGATAAGTCCTGAAACCTAGAGGGGTCAGCCTTTCCAGAACATCAGCTAGTTCCATCCCCCATCCCATATTCTTAACGTGCCTTCCAACATGAAAACTTAGAATGAGCATAGTCCGAATATCCCTAAAGACTGGAATAAATATCAAAGGAGAAGGTGGCATTATAAAAAAGAATTCAGATTTAATAAATGAGCAGGACTACTGAATCATTATATTCTTATTTCTTTTAATCTCCAGTGTCTTGGAGCAACCAGAAGGAAAAACCTAAAATTGTGGAACTGTAACCCATAACAAACTCTGAAATCTGTTCTGTAACTATTTATTGAGGTATACTTTGAAATTTATTGCCTTTTTGCACATATATTATTCTTCCAATAAAAAAAGAAAAAAATTATTAACTTTATTAAATCTTGACCCATGGAAAAAATAATAATTACAATACATGGAAAAAACTCAGACCAAGAAACACAATGCACAATGACAGTTCATAGGAAAGAGAGATCAATTTCCCTTTGCAGTGGCTAGAACAACTTTCAAGTGAAGAAATGTCCCTGGAGAAGCATGAGAATGCCTTTCTAAGTGTAAGAGCGAGTTCCAAATTACAGAAGCTAGAAATGCCTTCCATTTCATGGAAAACTGGACTCGTAAGAAATGGAGCTGGAGATGCAGACTGGAAACTGACGACAAAGGGCCTTGCAGAGTGTGCCGAGTATCTTTGTTTTCATGCTTATAGGGGATAGTCAAAGAATATTGAGTGTGAGGGCATGCTGAAAATAGTAGGATGGTAGTTATCAAATTATTTTTACAAATAACTCTTATGTCAATGCCAAGCACATAATCAAGATAGCCAAGATGAAGAGTCGAGACAATGTGACCAAAAACCAACAGAAATAAAGGCAACAGAAACACAGTAAAAGTAGCAACTAAGAATTCGCAGAAATCATATAAAAACTACTATGCTATTATGTTCAATGCAAAGCACCAAAAACATTTTGAAAAGAGCTAGAAACCATACCCAAAACATAGCAGATTCAAAATGGATCCCAATACATGAATAAAAATTCAATTGAGATGAATAGAAACAGAAGGAAAAATTCATAATGACGCAACACGGAAAGACAAAACAGAGGTGCGTGTCCTCTAAAAACCATTACTGCTTATAAAATAGCTGTAAGACTTTCAATGTCTCTAAAGTTCTCCACTTAAGATGGTTCTTCAGTATATAAACCATTTCCCAATACTATCACCTATCACTGTCCATAATCTGATTATGTCCCACAAAATAATGAACTCTTCCTGCAAGATAAAGAATTCCTTTCTTATATCCCACTTTAGTAGTTCAATCTCCAAAATCTATTCTATGAAGGAATACATGTATGTAAAATTTCTCCCTGAAAACTTCAGCATATTATGACAAATGAAGGAAAATACCATAGCTGGAAAAAGATTACATTTCTCAGTATAATGCAAATGTAGAAAATCATCATGGTGATGAGTATACAACCGTGTGTTGCTATTGTGAGCCACTGATTATATACTATGTATGGAATATATATGTGTGAAGATTTGTTAAAAATAATCGATATTTTTAATTTCTCACTGTATTTTGCTTTCCCCAATGATGTGGCAGTAAGCAGCATCTCATTTCTCTTCAGATAAATAAAAATATAGGGATTAAAGATTTTATATTGTAAAATAAAACACATCAGAAAACTCATTAAAATATGTGATTAAAGCATTACTATAAAGTGAAAACCCAAGACTGACATGCATATCAAGAAATTAAACAACATCAGTATTCCAGAAACCCCTCAAACAATGCCTTTCCTATTCATAAAACTTTTCCTCCCCTCAAAGATAAACACTATCTTTGCATTTTATGATAATCTTGTGCTTTTATTTTTAATTTCAACAACTTTACTACTAAGCTCTCAACAGCATAATTTAGTTCTGAGTTAATACATGGTATAAATGGAAAACCCAGTGTTTATTTTTGCTTCTAGATTTTTTGTCAAAAATATGACTGAGAGGTTCATCATTGTTTTCACATATGTTGGTAATTTGTTTTGTTTTAATGCCATGTGGTATTCCAATGTATGAATGCACCAAGTTAACTCACCACTTCTATCACAATTGAGAAAGAAGACTGTTTCAAGTTTTAGGCCATTATGTACAATGCTAGTGTAAGCATTCTTGTACACACCCCCGATGCATGTGTGCCTGCAGTTTATAGGTATACCTACAGATGAATTGCTGTTTTGTAGGATGCGTGTATCTTTGTAGCACTTCACAGTTGCATCATTGAAATTAAATGGCAGCATTCTACTACATTTAAGGTAAATCAAGAAACATTGGAAAAAATCAGCAGTATACCTTCCCCCAACTAATATTGTGGGACTCACGGGACAAGACAGTATAAATAGGCTCTGCTTGGTCCTGTGGTCCTGGGGATATTTTTACCTACAAGTCAGTGAGAAATATGCATAATCTTCTGTGATACTGTTTGTGTGCTTGGGTTTTTCTGGTGGAGTAACCATTGGAGAACCAGATATACAACAGTATCAAGCGTAATTGCCACGAAATCTTGAAGTTAAGTAGCAGACAAGGGCAGTGTGGAGGGGATGCTCTGAGGGCAAGTTGCCATCTTCCCATTTCACCCACAATAAACCCTTTGCTCAGGATCCTGTTAGCCTGGCTTCTAGGATGGGATGATAAGTACCTGCTGACTCCCTTCTCAGGAGTGCCTGGAGGTACTCCACAGCTGATGGTGGATGGCCAGCATATTCCCTCCAGTTTTTACCCAAACATATGTTACCATTTACTGAAGATATTTCAAAGCAACCAGCTCACACTGCTGGTATATCTGTTCCTGGTGGGGAGGGAGCAGCATCCCTCCACTATGGCACAAGCCCAAGGGGTGCATAAATCATCTATCTCCCTGGATTGAGAAGTGCTGTCCTTGGAGGACCAGTACCCACTAGTGAAGCCAAACTTGTCTGTCTCTTCTTGTGTGAGTAAATGTTTTACTACCCAGTGCCTGTGGAGTTAGGCTTTGGCTGCTGACCTCAACACCTGATACCATGGAGTGGGCTGGGGCACTGGGAGTGCTGTTCCTCCTGACAGGCTTTGTTAAGCTCTTTGCAAACCTTCATTCAGTGAGATCCCCTCCCCTGGAGGTGGTAAAGGTGTCCCTTTCCTGTATCTGTTTTGCACAGTGAGCACAGAGCCTACAGTTTTAGAAGAATATCTTCAAATTTATGGTAACATTGACAGATGCCTAATTGCTTCAGACCTGCGGTCATTAGAAAGAGCTTAAAAATCAGAAAAACTTGAGTTGAGACCAAGGATTTATCTTCTTGAAGAGATTTAAAGAATTTCTCTTCTTGATGTATTGTAAGAAAAAAGTGTTTTTGATTGGCAGGGGAAAATATAGGTCAAAATAACTAAACTGTGGGGTATTTGGTAGAAGACAGTAGAAAATTGATATTAATGATGGAAAATATGGAACAGATAAATATTGGGATTTTTGTGTAGTTTACTCTGTGGTGTCTGTGTCCAAATTTCCAAATATCTTCTATTTAAAGGATTAAATAGCAGAAGGCAATTATATGCATGTGTCAAGGATCTGGGCTGATGATGTAGATTTGGGATACACCAACTTATTCCCTCAACTCACTCTCATTGGACTTACTATGTGTCACACTACTTCATGTCACTAAATTCTGTAGATATTTTAAACTCTCATTTTTACTTGACTTCTCAGCAACCTTAGAAATATACTCCATTCCCTGTTTCTTGACACTATTTTGACTTCCATGTCTCCATATTGCTCATGCGTTCGCACTTCTCTGATTGCTCCTTTTCTGTTTGTAAGGTAGACTCATCCCTCAATATAAATTTGAGATGCCAAAATCTCTGAGCAGCTTATTCCAGTTCTTCAGTACTTCTCACTCTTCGTTCCAACACCACCTCTATTTTATGCATATTCATGGTTTCAATTATATACTACTCAGCAATGATGCCCAAATTAATATCTTCAGTCCAGACCTCTTCATTCCTTTAAACCTGTGTTTTACACTCATTCCTCACTATGTACATTTAAATGCTTCCAAGTCACTTAATGTCCACCTGTCAAAACCAACTTTAGAATTTTCTCTATGTAAACTTAACCTTCTTCAATGTTCCCTAAACAACTTCATGTAAAGCACCATCTATGCAAATACATCAGTCAAAAATATGGGATGTCTCCTTGCTGCTTTCTTTCTCTTTTTTTCCCTAAATATAATTCCTTTCCTTTTTACCTCCTAATTATGTCTTAAAACTTGCGTTCTTCACATCCCAATAATACCACTGTAATCCAATGCATGATTGGTTTTCATTGAATTTACACTTCTCCCTATCTGCTCTGCCCAAATTTATTATCATCACATTTCCACCCACTAAAAGGAATGATATTAAAAAATATTAATTCTATGATATTGCTACCCTTCTATAATTCCTAAAGGGTTCCTTACCACTTTTAGGATTTAAAAAATCACTACCATTAAAACAGCCTCTAGACTTTGTACAATCTGGCTCCTACACACCTCTCCATCCTCATCTTTCAGCATTGTGAGGCACTGCCTTCTGATCCACAAAGGGGGAAAATTCCTGCTCTAGGGAATTTCCATATTGTTGCCGTGGCTTGGAATGCTCTTCTATCTCTCCTGTCTTTGTTACCTCATATATATCTTGCTTTGCAGTTCCCATGTTACTTCTTCTGGAAAAATGTCTTCCATCACACTTGACTATATCCAGTCCCCTTGATACATATAGTGACATCATGCCTACAGTTTTCTGCATAACATTAACAACAGTTTTGAATTAAATAACATGTTTGATGGACACTTGTCTTCCTTGTTGGGTTATGAACTGTATGAATTAGAGGCTTGTTCTCTTTTTCTAATGATGTTGTACCTGTCATGTATTAGGCATCCAATATTTCAAAATACAGAAATGAATAAATGATGTATGTGGAAATCAACTTGCTAATTAGATCACAGAATAGAGACCTTTACATATATTTTGTATGGTTTACACAATATTTTAAATAGCTTTGATCTGATGACCAATATTTTAAAGTTAAGTGATTTCAAAAAAAATCTATGTTTCAAATTTCTCTTAAAAATAGGAAGAGCTTGCATCCCAGGGCACAAATTCTCATCTGGTGACAAGGAGCCATGTCTTGGTAGAGGTTTCTCACCCCAGTGCTACACAGGACCTCCTCTATATTTATGTCTGGCTGCTCTGGACATCTGGGTTTGCCTCTATTGCTGCAGGAGGATCCAAGAGAAAAAAATGATAAAAGAAGATTGTGTATCATGAGAGGAGGCCTGGAGGAGAGCCCTGAGCAGGATGGTGATTAAGAAGTCACAAGAAATTAGAAGACCAGAAAGAAGCCGGAGTAGGAGTGTTTACGTGTGAAGGGGACCAAGACCGGAGAATGTGGTTCACACTATTCGAGAGTAGAAAGGATTTTAAGGAAATAATCATGTTTAAAATAAACTCATCTTACCTTCTTCATATCTTCATACTTCATGAACAGAATGTTGAAGTCATGTTTGTGCTCATACCATCCTCTGATGTGATCAAACCAAGAGCTTCCCAGCACTGTGGGAAAAATTAATATGTGATGATGTACAGATGTTACAGTTATTGTGCAATAACTTTTCCTTTCTTTTCTTTTACAGAAGCCTCAAAAAGGAAAAATAAAGTCTCCAGCTGGACATCCATCCCTTTTTAATGGTTAGTGCCTGAAAAACAATTTTCTGATTTTTATAGGAGTAAGTTACTCTATATGTAGGAAAGCAGCAATACAGAGATAAGGAAAACATAGATCAAATTTTGAAGATTTCTTTAAGCTAACATCTTTATTTCTTTTATTTCCTCCACCTGAAACCATGAATCTATTTCTACTCCTAGTCTCTATTCTAAAATCTCTGCATAGCAATACTACCAACAAAAGGACAGTAACTACTGTCCTCTAAATGAGTGAGAACCCCAGGTGCACATTCCACACGCCTCTTGCACCAACCCACCCTCCTCGGTGGTGAAATGAGAAGTTCCACAGCCACCTTATAAGGTCTACCACAGGCCCATAGCAGGGCACACTACCTACACCCACCATGAACAGTAGCTGTTCTGGAACATATGGAGATATTGACCTAGATCGTCTGAATGACTAGAATTTTATGATTCTTTTATAGTCTGGTGAAAATATTTCTGAAAAAAAAAAACAAAAAACAAAAACCGGCTTTGCAACCCTTTCAACCCCTAAAGTGGTCCTGGCAAGAGCAGAAAGATCTTTGGGTGGCAGAATAAATTTATGGATAATAACAAGCACTCATCTGCATCCCACCCTCTATCTCCCTTCTCCATCTCCTCCAAATGTGTTCCATACACTTGAGAATTTGGCTAAATGGCAACACTATCTCTTAAACATATTGGTTGTTAAATAAATTCATAGGTACCTTTTCCATCTAGAAATCGTTTCATGAATTGTTCTAAATTGTCTGAAGCTTGTAATCGAACCAGCAAATTTGAAAAATGATAGTATGAGATCAAAATGTCCTTAGGGTTTCTGTAGATGTAAACAATCTGCAGGGAGAATAAAGAAGTAGTTTTAACAATGTTGGATTATTCTTCCAGATTTTTTTAACACATGAATAATATTACATTACATGAATGAAACTTATCTACTATCCATGGAATTTAGGTTGTTAACAAGATTTTGCTATTACAAAGAGCATTGAAATCACAACTTTATTCACATGGCATTTCACATGTGCGATAGCAAGTCAATTAATTCCTAGAAGTGAAATTATTCATTTGTAAAATTGATAAATTTTGCAAATTACCTTCTATAGAAAAGAAGCAGTGTTAATTTATCCTCATGAGAATTGTGTGATATTCAATTTATCCTCAAGATGCCATTGGATATCAGTGAGAAATGGGGAAAGTATTCAACAGATGGTGTTTGGGCAAATGGTCATATACAAGGAAAAAAAGTGAAACCGGATCTCTATTGCACATCATATTTAAGGATTAAGGGTTGCTATACGACAGCAAGACTTTGGCATTTAAAAATATTTTGTATACTTGATTCCTAGTACATACCCATGCAAAAAATACATATATATATATAGCATAATACATTTCTGTTCTTGGATCAGGGAAGGATTCCTTAAAGAAGAAAAAATTATTTAAAATAAAAATTGATAAATTCATCTACATTAAAATTCAGGATGCTATCCACCAAAATATACAATATAGAAAGTTACAATAAAGCAGCAAAATGTAGAGAAGAAACACACATAACTAATTATATATGTAAAACAAATCAACAATAAAAAAAAACAAAAGAAAATGAATCAAAAGTCACAGTTTTTTTCACAGAAGAAGAAATAATTATGGTCAATAAGCATATTAAAACATGCTTATCCTCATTACTAATTAGGGAAATGTAAATTGATACCAGTTGAACTATCATTTTATAATGACCAGATTGGCAAAAAATTAGGAAATCTGAGAAGAAAAAGTACTGTAGGATGAGGAACAATAAGCAGTAATATGTTACTGGTTACAGCATAAACTGGTATGACTTCTTACAAAAATCATATTATATGTTTTAATATTATTGTTTTCTATGGTTTTTAAATTATATTCTTGGATGTATAGCGTAGGAAAACTCGTGCAGTGCAGCTGTGTAGTAGGTACATATTTAAGAATGTTCAGGCAGAATATGTCATAGTAGCAAAAAGTTCAGTGAAGGAAAAGCATAAAAGTGATACAATTATGGAGCTTGTAAAAGTATACAGCAGTGAAAATAGTATTGTGCATTAGTACCTTATGATGAGAATATACATAACTTTGTTACCTAGTCATGGAACATGTTGAGAAATTGATCATGTTGTTGGCCATAAAACTTCTGTATAAATGCCCCAAATTAGAACTCCTGCAATACTGTTATTGGATGATAGTGCCATAATATTAAAATCAGCATTAAAGAAGTTAAAATAAGAAAATTATACAAACATTTGGAACAAAAAGTGCTCAAAATAACTTGGACAAATTAGAAAATTAAGACTGAGATTATATATTATTTAGATATTAAAAAATAATATCTAAAATAGATTCCAAAGGCTATCCATAGTTCAAAATGTTAATATTTTAAAAATAAGTATTGGGAATAGATATATTATTTAATTAGAGGTGATAGGAAAATTAATGCAATGAAAGTATAAGGAAATATTAAATAAATGAAAACATATTAATAAAGTAGAAAACCTTAATTTTATTTTTTTAAAGTAGTTTTTTGGAGGAAAAGATAATAACAGAAAAATCCTGATAATTCTAAAAAGATGTGAAAATGAGAGACAAAAAATTTACGTCGTTACAAGTGAATGGAAAATAGATAATTATGGAATTAGAGGCAATTCATTAAATCTTGAAAGAACATGTCATATATTTTCCAGTTTTCTAGCTAAAATAGGAAAAATCTGCTTTGAATATAAAATTATTTCTATGACTCACTTTGGCTTTTTTTTTCTTGAGACCTCTCGGTGCTAAATAATATGGGATGTGGGAACAGAAGATGCGAGGTGATGGCATTTTGCTTAAGTCCACTTCATATATTCTGTATTCCAGGAAGGGGGCTCTGTCAATCGTTGTCACATTTTCAGTTCTGTTACGATGTCCCTCATAATAAATCAAGCTTAATATCTGCTGAGTCCAGATGGTACCTGTCAAGATAAATAGCCTTGTTTTCAACTCTGAATTAATTTCTAAAGATTAATTTTGACAATAATGCCATCCATCTTAAAATCATTAGGGGATTTTTTTTTCTTTATAACTTTTCTAAGTATGCCTGTTAATTTATCTGGGTTTTTTGTTGTTTGCTTCTGTTTCACATAAACTTGAAGAAAGATTAAATCCAGGACTATTAGTTCCTTTTTCACTTTGAAGAGTGATGAGTGTTCTGACTCCATGATAGTGCTGATTCAGGTTAATTCTTTGGCTCCTTCTCTGTGCCTTGTACTCCATAGAAGATCCCCTTTTACTATCTTCTACTATCTACATTCAGAAATGTACCTTTTAAAAATATGCCTTAAGCCCAAATGCGTCTTCAAAGCTATATGAAAGTGTGTTCAATTTCTCCCCCTCCTCTGCTACTCAACATTTTCAGGTTCCTACATTGTGGTTTATTTTTGAACAAAATGTCCAGAGATAGCCTCTGACTTCCCATTACACATTGGGGGAAGGGAAGAAGAAAAACGGGAGTGTTCTTATTGATCCTTGGTTTCTTAACCAATCAACCCTGGCTACGAAGGGATTTGGAAAATTCATGTCAATGTTTTGAATACTGCCATTTCCATTTAAATGAACCTAAATGTGATTGTAGTTGATTTGACTTTATTAAAAAGAACTGGTTAGACTAGGCTCCTATTTTCACATCTATATTAGTTTGTTCAGTTGACATAATGCAATATGCCAGAAACAAAACAGCTTTTAAAAAGGAGATTCAATAAGTTGCAAGTTTATATTTCTAAGCCTATAAAAATGTCCAAACTAAGGCATCTAGGAAAAGATACCTTAATTCAAGAAATGATGACTTTGGAAGGCAAGTGGCTGATGTCTGCCTGTCCTTGTTCCTGGTCCCATTGCTACCATTGTTTCTTCTCTAGTTGTCTGTGGGCCTTCACTTCGCTGATCTGGGAAAAAGCTCTAGGTTTCATCACTTAACTTAGCGTCTGCCAGGGCTGGAGATTTATTCTCTTCAGTTTCTGGCTACTTCTGTGAGCCCTTGCTTAGCACCAAGGCTATTTCTGTCTCAACCCCCAATGTCACATCGGCTCTACTCTGTCAACTCTGCTCTCTCCAAAATGCATTCTCTTTTAAAGGATTCCGGTAACTAATAAAGACCCATTTGGAATGAGTGGAGTCACATCTCCATCTAATCAAAAGGTCACACCCACAATGGGTGTGGTTCATTTCTGTGGAGATAAGCTAATCAGATGTTTCCACCTTAAAGTATTAAATTAGAATTAAAAGAAATAGCTGCCTCCACAAAACTGGATTAAAACATGGCTTTTCTGGGGTATGTAGTAGAGTCAAATCAGCACACCATCAGTAATGACAATATACGCACTGAAAATGATCTTATCATCTAGAAATTTGAGTTTCATGTAATTGCTTCTGATCTTAAGTGGTTGCTTAAGTGTAGACTAGGCTGTTGTTG